>NC_134783.1:22251159-22261159 GCF_046742065.1 Oratosquilla oratoria | reverse complement strand
TGAGGGTGGGGGTGGGGGTTGTGAATTAGATAGTTAAATAAAGCGAGCGTGATATTAAAGTGGACAGGTGGAAAAGGGTTGGGAGTTGGGGGGATGTGTGGAAGTTGTGAATGTGAATAACTTTTATAGATATGCACAAAAAATCAATTTCCAAGGGAGGTTAGTGGTAATTCTTTCATGCCAATTAAACAAAATAGAATCAAATAAAATACTGTAGAATAAAATGAAATGTAGAATCTTCTTTTTTTGGGGGGGATGGGTGGGGGGGGAATGCAACTGGACTTGGGAGTGCCTCAGTCTGTGGTGTATAGTGACCACCACGACTTACTTGAGGTAATACTTTCGACCTCTTTTCTTTCTTGTTGTCCTCCTCCTCATCTTTTCCACCCTCTCTTCCTCCTACCTCTCATCTTCCTCTTGCTCCTTCTCCTCTTCTTTTTCCTCCCTTCTACCCCTCCTCTTCCTCTTCCTCATGAGGGGGAGGCTGTGGAGGTCTGGGGAAGGGCCCCGAGAGCCGCCCCCAGCCCTGAAGAAGCGCTTCCCGCAGAACTCGCGCGGGAGCCTGGAGAAACGCCTCCCGGTGGAACTCTGTCAGGATCGCCAGCGAGGGCCAACATGGTGGTGAAGGACACGTGGGAGGGCCATCACTCTCAGGAAGCAAACTCGGCATTCACTGCCTGCCTGTGTGTATATGTATATGTATATGTATATGTATATGTATATGTATATTGTAAGGCTGGTCGTCTATGTTCACGTTGGGCCATCAAATGTTAGGCTGGTAGTCTGCCCACGTTTGGGCAGCCAGTTAGGCTGGTTGAAGGGAAACTCCGGTGGAGATAGAGTTGATTTTATTCAACCAAGAAAATTTGAGTTAACAATGAAATGTTGGGCGGCAGGGTGGGGGGGGACGAGACGAGAGGTGACGACTGTGTTTCAAGTCGTTTCTCCGGCGATCTGCTTGCGGGGATTAAAGGGGGGGGGGTGGCGAGGAGGCGACAAAGCATATGCTTCTCCGAGACTCTCTGCATCTTCGGCGTTCGTTCCGCTCCTTACATATACGGGCAGGTCATGACCCGTACTCCTAATTGCCGTGAGGTTAAGTGTGAGGCGAGGGAGTCGGAGGCAAAACGTTCTGATGCCGGCGACTCACGAAGACAGAGGGTGTGCGTTCCTCAATGATCCAGTTGTTCACGCCTCACGTGGCCGGTCGAGGTGGAGGCCAGACATGGCGGGCCGATGATGGCATTGCACGTGAGCTTCCTGAAGGAGACTTTGTCCTATCCGTGGGCCTCAAGGGAGCTTTGGGTCAAGTCGCAGCTGGGTCGACGTGTGCATGTCCCGTGGGGTCACTTTGGGGTCAGCAAGGTCGTGAGACGCCGAGAAGAGGTGAGGCAAAGGAGGTGAGGACCGGTGTATATGTATATGTATATGCATATATATATGTATATATGTATATGTATTTGTATATGTATATGTAAATTTATATGTATATGTATATGTACAGTATATATGTATATGTATATATGTTTATTGGTGTGTTTATGCAAAATCTACCTCGTAGAAGTAGAATTAGAATTCACTATAAAATCTCTATATACTTAAAGGGAAAATATAATTATAGACAGGAGATAAATTAAGAGAATTAATAAATATTGTGGTCTAAAGCGCTGGCACAAAAACAAAATATAACATTGATATATTATTACAAAACAACGAAAAAGATATACATTTGCTGTATAACTGGCTAGAGGAAATAAAAGTACAGTTTATAGTTTTTTTTGGCGGGAAAGGGGAAATAGGTTCACATATATGGACTTGATTTCACCAGCACTTTGCTCTCTCTCTCTCTTTCTCTCTCTCTCTCTCTTTCTTTCTCTCTCTCTCTCTTTCTTTCTCTCTCTCTCTCTTTTTAGTCAGTCTTTGACATGGGCATCATATGGGCCCTTTTTATTTATTTTTTTGCTTTTTTGTATTTCAGTGTTGTGTAGCTGTGGACTGCGGGGACAACCAGAAGCCAAAATGGAAAAAAAAAGTAGAAGAATATAAAACTGCCCGTCGAAAATTCTCGACCCCCCAAAAATATATGTCTCTATGTACTTGTGCGGGTTCGTGTGTGGATGTGGGTACACTCGTGTATGTTTGCAGTGTGTGTATGTGGGTGGCTGTATTTACGTACTAGGGGGCTTTGTGTGTGTGTGTGTGTTCGTGCGCGTACGCGTGTATGTGATGTGTGTGTGAGTGCATGTGTGCGTGCTTACTTGTGTGTGTGTGTATGTGTGTGTGTATGTGTGTGTGTGCGTGTGTGTGTGTGTGAGTGTGTGTGTGTGTGTGTGCATTTACCTAGTTGTATTTATCTAGTTGTATCTTACGGGAAGGGGAGCTACGCCCGTGGTGTCCCGTTTCTGTATTTCACAGTGTCTAAATTGTTCTTAAATTCGTGCATGGTTTTTGCACACAGTACCATTTAGTTCAATCTGCTCCATACATCCACCATTCTGTGGGAAAAGCTGTTCTTTTTCAGATCTCTTCTATAACTGTTCTTGTTGAGCTTCCTTCCATGTCCCCTTGAATTTCTCGTATCTCAATTTAATAAGTCTTCTCTATCAAGGACTTCCATAACTCTCATGATTCTATAGATGGTCTACAAGTCTCCTCTTTCTCTTCTTTTTTTCCAGGGTCGGGAACTCTAGTTTTGACAATCTCTCTTCATATGGCGGTTCTGAAAACGTTGGGGCCATCTTCGTAGTTGTTCTTTGGATTCTTACAATTTTTCTCATATTCTTTTTTGGTACTGGGTGACTATAGTGTCGCTGCGTACTCCAGTCTTGGTCTTATCAGTGTGACCAATATTTTCTTCACCAGTTCTTCGTCCAAGTAAGTAAATGCCACTTTTATTGATCTCATCAAGTTGTAGATTTCTTCGACAATTTTGTTTATCTGTTTATCAGGGGACATGTCATTTGTAATGATTACTTCCAGATTTTTAAAAATCCCACTTTCTTTATTTTCTTTTCACCGATTTTATATTGTCCTGATATCCTGTTTTTACTTTTCCAAATTTCATTATTCTACATTTCTTAATGTTGAGGTTCACTACCCACTTCTGACTCCATTCCCAAAGTTTGTTCAGATCTCTTTGCAGCGATTGACAGTCTATTTCAGTGCTCACTTTTCTCAACAACTTTGCGTTATCTACAAAAAAGCTCATGTAACTGTCCACATCATCGTCCATGTCGTTCATATAAATAGCAGACATTATTGGAGCTAGTATTGATCCCTGTTGAACTCCACTAATTACTTCTTTCCTAATAGAAACCTTATATTTGAGCATTACTCTCATTTTTCTTCCATGCAAGAAATCTTCCATTCATTTCAGTATTTTATCTTATATCCCTACTTTGATTTTCAGTTTTCCTGATAATTATCTATGCGGCACTTTATAAAGATTTTTTTTTTGTAGATCTAGGAAAACACAATCAGCCCACCCGTCCCTTTCCTGTATTTTATCTAATAGATTTGAGTATAAACAGATCAGATTTGTGGTACACGATCTTCCCTGTCTGAATCCAGACTGTCTCAGGTTTAGTATGTTGTTCTCATCCAGATGTTTTGTCCATCTATTTTTGATAACTTTTTCACAAATTTTGGCTACGGTAGCTGTAAGGGAAACCGGTCTCTAATTTGTTGGGTCTTCCTTGTTTCCTCCTTTATATATTGGTACGACATCGGCATTTTTCAAGTCTTCTGGTATTTTGTCTATTAGTTCTTTTTTACATTCTTTTAGTATCCAATTTGTGATTCCATCCGGAACGTGAGATTTCCTGACATCAAGGTTTGTTATTTGGTCCATTATTTCTTTTCGTGTTAATATTATTTCCCTCATGGGAGGGGGGGGGATCTCACTTCTCGCCCCTCATCCTGATGTTGTACATTTTCTCTTGTGAAAACCGACTTGAAGTGTTTGCTCATGACTTCAGCCATTTCTGTACCTTCTCTGTATTCCATATTCCCTTGGCGTAGTTTCATTATTTCCTGTTTGTTATTTAGTTTACTGTTTACATATCTATAGAACAGATTTGGTTGTTCCTTGCATTTTTCTATTATGTCTTTTTCAAATTTTATTTTTTCCTCCCTGCGTATTTTTACATATTGATTCCTTTTTTTTTCCATCTTTTCCAAGCTTTATTTCTTCTATCTTTCGCTACGCTGCACTTTCTGTTAAACCATCACTTAATATACACCTTTTCCTGTTTTTTGTTTTGGTACATATTTATCCACCCCTTCATTGTATATTTCCATCAGAATCACTGATTTTTCTTCCACTTGTGTTTCTTCTTTGTAGAATTTTTCCCAACTCGCTTTTTGAAAAAGCAGTTGTTAAGTTTCTCAAAGTCCGTTTTACTATACATCAGTCCTCCTTTTCTGTATTTTTAATTTCTCTCTATATTTTCTCCTTTAATTCTAGCTTAAGTAATATGTGGTCACTCTTCCCAATTGGTGTCTTGTGTTCAATTTTGTCCACAATTTCAGGTTCTGATGTAAATAATAAATCTAGTCTCGACGTTTCAATTTCTATATCTGGTATTTTCTTTTACCCATTGTGCCATTGTGTGTTCTATAGTCTTGTCAAATAATACATTTCCCCATAAATCCTCTCCATCTTTCACTGTCATCTCTTCCCAACAGATTTCTTTTGTAGTTAAGATCTCCCATAAATACCACGTTTCCTCCGTCCTTCAGCATTTCATTTAATGAAAACCTTGTATCTTCTAACATTTTAGAATAAACTCTCTCCAAGACCTCGTTTTGGAGGCACATAAATCACCACAAACTTTCTACTTTTCATGTCACTATCTTTAACTCTTATTGTGATCATTTCCACCTTGTTCTCTCCATTTGTAAATTTTGTCATATTTAAGTTTTTCTTAGCCAAGAACATGATTCCTCCACCCTGTTTTTCTTTATTTCTAAGCCAGTGATTAATCCATGTTCAACACTGTTTGGTAATAGTGGACCCCTTAATTTTGTCTCTACAATTTCCATTATGTCTGTTTTTTCTTCTGACTGGTAATCATTTAGTTCATTAAATCCTGAGATTAATCCGCTATATTAGAATAATCCACTTTTAATTTTCTGCTTTCTCCATCTCGTTCTCTGTTCCTTTTTTTTTTTTTTTTTTTGAATATGCCATTTTCTCAGTCTCAGTTTTCTTGGTCTCCTTTTTTTTTTCTTTTTTTTTTTCTTTAGCTTCTGAATGTCTTTTCTCTTTCTCTTTCCTCATCATTCATGTCTCTTTTTATCCATATACCTTGTGTTCACTTTTTGCTAGCTTTCTTCTGCTGGCTTTTGTGACCTTAATTTGATCTTTTAGGGTCAATTTCCTGCTGCATATTTTTCCATTATATGCCCTTCCTCTATTTCCTATTTCTTGCTCTTCGTTTTATACTACTTTTAGAAATTTTCTTGCCAATTCTTTAGACCACATACTACTATGCACTTCTTTTTGTCCACTGTATCTTTTACCAAAACTTATTTTTCTTCAATTACCTGAATGACTGTATCTTAACATTTTCCTGCATTTGTTGGTGAACATTTTCCTTTAAAAATATCTTATTTTCTTGATCTTTCTTCCATTTTTTCCTGAGCTACTGTAAAGCTTCCTCTTCTATATTTCTTCCAGTTTTCTTGGTCATTGCCTTTATTTGCTCATTTACCTCTTTTTATGGTCGTATTATTAGTGGTATCATTATTTTTCAACCTCTCATTTTCAAATTTTACTTCAACCAGTTCACTTTTTAATGCGCTTACCTCCTTATTTATTTCAACATTTCCTTTCTTTAAGTTACTCACTTCCTTATTCATCTCAAGACTCGCTTTCTTTTGATCATTAATATCTTGCTTCCATGATTCCTTCCTAATTCTCATCTCCCTCTCTATGTCTATAATTCTACTCAAATTTCTTTTCTTGTACTCAGTAAATTCAGAAAAAAATGCCCTTCTTCATCACTCTGAAATTCCTTTCGAACGTAATGGTGATTTAAAGTTCATGTTTACATTTTGTTTCGCTACTTCGCCAGTAGAGGATTTTGGGCTAATTTTTACACTTTGTTTCCCCAATAAGGGGTCGTCTCTGGTCTGTTTTTATTTATTTATTCTATTTTTTCAAATTTTCTTCAATAATCACTACTTCCACTATAATCAAACCATCTTGGGCATCCACGAGGATTCCCCTGACCATTTAACACAGCCTAGGTATGCTGCTATTGTAACACTGTTGAGACGTTCCTTTTTTAATGCATTTCTCGGGAGCTCCAATTTTTACGTGTGCGCGCATGTATGTGTGATTCACCATGGTCTTGGATCACGTGTTGGACTCGTGATCGACAGCTATTTCCCAACCGAAAGAGAGCTCAGATATGACCGATCTATGGGCAATGCTGTGACCTTACACGTACACGTACACACACACACACACACACACACACACACACACACACACACACACACACACACACACACACACACACACACACACACACACACACACACACACACACACACACACACACACACACACAACTCCCCGCCCACGAGAGTTGGAGTAACAACTCGCAGCGCAGCCATACTGAAATTATTTCAGCTCTGGGCGGGATTCGAACCCGGACCGCATTAGTGACAGCCGGGAACTTTAACCACTGCGTCATAAGGTGTGTGTGTGTGTGTGTGTATATGTGTGGAGTAGCGGCTGCGAACGCTACCACTGCAACGTCGAGCTGTGTGTGCACGTATGTGTGTGTCTGTGTGCATGTCTTTATGGTTTATATATATATATATATATATATATATATATATATATATATATACATATACATATATATGTGTGTGTGTATTTACCTAGTTGTATTATACGGAAAGGGGAGCTATGCTCGTGGTGAACCCGTTTTTGTATCTCGCAAGATCAAGTTTGTTCTTAAATCGTTGTATTGTGTTTGCACACATTATTTCTTCATCCATCTTTTTTTTTCATATATCTATCACTCTGTGGGAAGCTGTTCTTTTTCAGGTCTTTCCTGTAGTTATCCTTTTTGAGTTTCATTGCATGTCTTCTTGTTTTTCCTCTGTCCCACATTAATAAGTCCTCTTTTTCAAGGCATTCTTTTACTTTCATAATTCTGTAGATGGTTATTAGGTGTGTGTGTGTGTGTGTGTGTGTGTGTGTGTGTGTGTGTGTGTGTGTGTGTGTGTGTGTGTGTGTGTATGTGTGTGTGCGTGTATGTGTGTGTATGTGTGTGTATGTGTGTGTGCGTGTATATGTGTGTGTGTGTGAGAGCGTGTAAGTGTGTGTGTTTGTGCGTGTGCGTTTGCTTGCGTGTGTGTATTTGTGTACGTGTGTGTGCGTGTGTATGTGTGTGTGTGTGTGTGTGTGTGTGTGTGTGTGTGTGTGTGTGTGTGTGTCGGCGCGCGTGCATGTGTGTGGAGGGGGCGCGCGTACGTGCATGCGTGCGTGCGTGTGTGTTTGTTTGTGTGTATGTATGTGTGTGCGTTTAACTTTTTTACTTTTTTATTCTATATCGCTTTTTGTATATATCTTAATTTTGAAAGATGCACTCCACGCATAAGATTCTTTAGATATTGATTTAGAATATTCTTATACTAAGAAATAGTGACTAGATACAATCTTTCATATTTGGTCGTGTCGCCATTTCTAACCGTCCAGTATCAATAGTTTGAAAAGACAGATAAAATAACGAGATCTAAAATGTTTGTGTAAATAGAATGTGTATTGCAAGTATTAGATTTTCTTTTCTTCAGGCAATATCACTTCTGTTCACTCAATAATTTCATTGACTTTCGACAATATTACTCTGCAATTTCCTTCATACAACCAATAAACTGGTTCAAGTTTCATATTTGTCATTTTTGGTTGTAAAAGTATAGAACGAGATTGGATCACTTCAGTGCAGAACACTGCGTTCAAAACAGATATCATTGAGAGAATTTTAGACAAATTTAATTTTCTCTTTAGAGTGGATGAGCACATGTGGCTGTGCATTGAAAGGTTTTCAAAAAAGGGGGGGGGGTGAGTGGGAAGCAGCCCTGCTCGCCAATGAAAACCTTTCCGCTCTTGTATTTTATGAGAAGATGAAACAGGAACAGGACGAAAACACAAGAAAAAAGTCCGATCGTTGTGACAAACGTTCCCTCGGTCCGCGGCTCTACCTGCCGACATGACGTCATAACGGCAGAAATCATTCTCGGGGTAAAATCTATCCTTCACCATTTAATTTATGTATAACTTTGGGGTGAATATCATACAAGAAACCTTTTCAAGTGTCAATTATATCTCAGTTTTTATTTTATTTATTCTTTTCTCTCTCCCTCTCCCTCTCGCTGTTGATTCGGAGTTCCCTGTTGGCGGGGCCACTCGCGAGGGGAAGTGAGAGTTAGCGGGAAAGGTAGAGGGGAAGAAGGAAAAAATAATAAGGGAAGAAGGGGAGATGAATGAAGGGGCTATCAAACACTGGATAAACGAAACAATCAAGAAAGATGCCGATCGGAGAATACAAGTGCCTCCAGGGAAGATTGAAGGGATTGAGGCAGATGGGAGCGCTGCGTTTGGGATGAGGGAGTAGAGGAAAATGGAAAGATATATTCTCATGCGAAATAGTGATGGGATTTTATTCTTTTCGTGTTGATTTGGCTTTTGGTATTTCATTCTGCCCGTTCTACTAGAGATTTTTAGATTTCAAGTCTTTAATATTAAGAACAGTCCCAAATGTAAAAAAGTTTTTTGAATTTTGAAAAATTCCGAATTTCAGAAAATTTCGAATTTCGAATTCATTTATATTTTTTATTTGTAGAATTCAGAATTTTAGATAACATTTGGCACAGTTTAATTATTTTGTTCTAATAGCGATTTTACAGTGCATATGTACAGTATGTGTATATAATTTACACACACACACACACACACACACACACACACACACACACACTCTAAAGAGGAAACAAAGATGGAAGACAAATGGAACATATTCAAAGAAAAGTACAAGGAAGGAATTAACAAATATGTACCAAAAAAGAAACAAAAAGAGATCTACATAAAGTGTTGGTTTAACAAATGGTGTGGTAAGGCTAGAGGCAGGAGAGACAAAGCCTAGAAAAGATGGAAAAAGATCAAAAACATCCAAAGGGCAAACATATATAAAACTTAGGAACGAATATGTGAATATACGCAGGAAAGAAAAAAGAAATTATGAAAAAAATATTATAAACAAATGTAAGGATCAACCTAAACTCTTTTACAGATATACAAATGAAAAACTAAACGATAAACATGAAATAATGAAACTGCGTGAAGGAGATAAAGAATATATAGACGACACAGAGATGGCAGAAGTTATAATCAGACATTTTAAGTCTGTTTTTACATTTGAGAGCTCACAATCTTGGGAAGATGGACAACAAGAAAGATCACCCACGATGAAAAAATAATGGTAACGCAAAAAGAAATAATAGCCTAGATAAAAAACCTAGATGTCAGGAAATCGCATGGACCAGATGGAATCGCAAATTGGATATTGAAAGAGTGTTTAGACGAACTGACAGATAAACTATACAAGATAATTGACTTCTCACTTAAAGAGGGAAAGGTGCCACAAGATTGGAAAGATGCAAACATAGTACCAATATATAAAGGAGGAAATAGGGAAGATCCTACAAACTTCAGACCGGTGTCCCTTACAAACACAGTAGCAAAAATATGCGAAAAGGTCATCAGAAACAAATGGACCAAACACTTGGAAGAAAATAGAATAATAAACCCCAAACAATTTTGCTTTAGAAGTGGCAGATCGTGCACCACAAACCTAACCTGCTTTTACTTGAGATTAATTGAGATAATACAAGAAAGAGATGGCTGGGCAGATTAAGTATTCTTGGATTTGCAGAAGGCATTCAACAAAGTACCACATAAAAAATTAATAAGAAAAATTGAAAT
>NC_134783.1:22236159-22241159 GCF_046742065.1 Oratosquilla oratoria | reverse complement strand
CCTCCTCTCAGCCACAATGGGGTGGGGGGGGGGTAAGGAATACACCCTACCCCCCCACAAAGTATCCCCCTACCCAAAGCCCCCCACTTCCTTTCTTCCCACCTTTCCTCCTCCTTCTCCTACTTCTTCCAACCCCAGAATCGACGACCAAGAAGTTTCTCTTCTTCCCCTCCAATCCCCGTCCCACTTCCCCCAAGTCTTTTAAGATCATATTACATAGAAAATCTAAATCAAACTCAACACAAGGTCTACCATGCATTTGTTTGTTTTATACTATTTCTTTGGTTTATTTCATTTTATACAAGGGAGAGTTATTTATATATGTACACACACACACACACACACACACACACACACACACACACACACACACACACACACACACACACACACACACACACACACACACACACACACACAGACACATAGTTTGGTTGAATAGAGAAAAAATTATTTCGGTATCGCTGTGCCTCGGTCGTTACTCTGACTCTCGTGGCGGGGAGTTTTTGTGTGTGTGTGTCATAGCATTTAGGTACCCAGATCACCACACCTACACCTCTGAGCTCTCTCAAAAGACCAAGTGAACACACACACACACACACACACACACACAAAAACACACACACACACACACACACACACACACACACACACACACACACACACACACAATATATATAGATATATATGTATATATATATATTATATATATATATATATATATAGTCATATACAACATACATATATATATATATATATACACACACACACACACACACACACACACACACATATATATATATATAGAGGGCACTTTCACAGTTCTCTCCTCAGTCCTGAATTAAAAGCTGCAGCTAAGGAATTAAAAGATAATGACGCCATTGTAATCCGTCGGGCTGACAAATCTTCCATCTTTGTGATTTTGGACAAAGAGGACTACATGAACAAAATGATGAACATACTGGGAGACGCTACAAAATTCAAGCAGATCACGAAAAATCCTACAAATGACCTCAAGACCCGTCTTAACCGTATAATAAGATGCAACAATAGTACTGTCGGTTCGCCTAAACTCTCTCTCATTGATGGGGATTACAAACTTGGTTATGCTTATGGGAACGTCAAGACCCATAAACAAGGATTCCCTCTTCGCCCTATTATCAGTCAAATACCATCTGTCACTTACAAACTCGCAAAACGCCTGAACGAACTCATCACCCCTTACACCCCTGTTTCTTACAGTTTAAAGTCTTCAGATGAGTTCCTCGACATTTTAAGATCTACGCCACCTTCTGGTGTCATCGGTTCTATGGACGTGGTCAGTCTCTTCACCCACGTCCCCGTGGATGAAACTATTGACATGATTTGTAGTAGGATCTACCACGACAGAGAAGCAGGAGACACCCCCTTGGCGATACCTGAAAACACACTACGCTGTCTCCTTCGCGCGTGTACCAAAGAAGCCCCGTTTTATGGACCTGATGGTAATATGTATGTCCAAATTGATGGTGTTGCCATGGGGTCCCCCTTAGGCATCCTCTTCGCTAATTTTTATATGGGCACCATAGAAAGGAGAATTTTTCTGCATCACCCCGAACTTCTACCATCTGTATATGTAAGGTACGTAGACGATGTTTTCATTTGTGCAGAAAATGAGAACAGTATTTTACAAATCGTGAGCACCTTTAAACGTCATTCCTCCCTTGACTTCACCCATGAACTCGAAGCCAATTATAAACTCCCCTTTTTGGACGTATTAGTTCACCGAGGCCCTCACTCTTTCTCCACCGAAGTATATGTGAAGGCTACAAACCTGGGTTTTTGTCTCAACGGTGCTAGCGAGTGCCCAGAGAAATACCGCAGGAGTGTGATAAATTCCTTTGTTAAAAGAGCCCTCACACATTCTTCCACTTGGACTTCCACCCATTCTGAATTGCAGAGAGTCTCACAACTCCTTGCCAATAATGGTTACTCAAAACAATTGGTTGATGAGACAATAAAGCGACATCTAGATAGTTTCGTGACACAAGCCCCCTCTGCAACAGAAAAACCTTGTCATATTTCCCTCTTCTATAAAAACTTCATGTCTTCCGCATATAAAGAAGACGAAAAGGCTTTAAGAAAGATCATCAGCACACATGTCATCCCTACAGACCCCCATGCCATCCTGAAGCTCATCATTTTTTACAAAACAAAAAGAACATCAAGCCTCATCATGAAAAATAGTTGCCTCCCACAGACAAGGCCTTTACAAGAGGTGAATCTTATATACCAATTCCATTGCAACTTTGGTGACTGCAGTCACCTCAATTCACGGTATAGAGGTTCAACTACTACCACCTTGTCAAAAAGGATGACGGCGCATTTACAGGATGGAGCCATACTCCGTCACACTAGTACTAGTAATGTACATGGACACTCCCTCACCAGGCAACAACTAGAAACACAAACAACAATACTGTATCGTGAACAAGACAGAAGGAGATTAAGGATGGCTGAATCAATTTTTATTCGTCTGGATCAACCCTCCATCAATATCCAGCTACAGCCTGAAGTTTCACTCCCATCAATGAGGAAGCCCAACCAGCAACCTACAGGGAACCCGTCGGCACTCCGTGGGTAGCTATGCGGACACGACATCTCCCCCGCCACACCTCGTATGACTTCCTGTCCCAGTGTTTCTTCGCGGATACAAAATCTCCCCCGCCACACCTCGTATGTCATTCCTGTTTTCACAGTGTATATTGTAACTCCTGAAGATGACCTCTGATTGGGTCGAAAGACGTCTAGAGTAAACACCATGTACCTTGGAGATTCTATCAATACCCTGACCTCCAACCTCCGCTCTCTCATTCGAAATATCGAGAGTACTTCTTACAAGTTGAACAATGCTACTACTGCTGTAGACTTCAACAAAGCCTGTATTCAAAATGGCCTCCTTCCAAAATATATATATGTGTGTGTGTGTGTGTGTATACATAAAATATATAATATATATATATGTATGAATATATACATATGTATATAAAATTATATACATATATATATATATATATATATATATATATATATATGCAATAAAAACACTAGTAACGTGTGTTCACAAATGCGTAAGTAACCACTAGGAAAAGTAAACTAATGAAGCAGAGCGCTTTCGTATAATTACATCTTCAGTGCAGATACAAAGAAGGAATTATAAAATGAAGAAACAAGGTACAGAATATATGACATAGTAAAGAGGGCATTCGGAGAGGTAGTGGAAGAAGTACACGTGGCGGACGTTTGAACCGTACTGGTAACCAACAAGTATGGGACAACTGCTCATAATTTATATTATAATTTAAATAATTTTGAAATTTAATGAGAAATATAACTATCTAATTTGTACAAACCTTGATGAATATTAACATTTATCCCCTTACTAGATTTGATCAAACTGCATTCAATTAAATTTCTTTCTGTTATGTTGTTGTTGTATGTGTTGACTTTAGCGTTATCCCAGTCAACTGGGTGGTTAAAATGGTTCATGTGGTTGAATATACCGCCAGATTGGTTTCCCTCTCTAACGTATTTCTTGTGTTGATTGATTCGTGTTTTGAGTGTTTTAGCAGTCTGACCAACATAAAACTGATTACATGATTTACAAGGTATTTTGTACACACACCCTTTATCACCATTGACAGAATTATTTATGAGCAATTGTCTTACAGTGTTCTTATTGTTAAAAACTACATTAATGTTAAATTTACGTAATATATTTGGAATATTTTGCAGGTTCTCTTGGTACGGTAGAATTAGCAAGTTATTTATATTGAAAGTTTGAGTTGACCTAAGGTTATAAAATGTCCTTTTAGCACGATTGTAAGCTGTGTCAAGAACATGTGTGGAGTATTGTAGCTTAGTACCAATGTCGTAAATACATCTTATTTCATCATCGATGTACTCTGGGCTGCAAATGCGTAGGGCCCTGAGGAACATCGAAGAAAAAATAGACCTCTTTACGCCATCAGGGTGTGAGGAATAATAGTGTATATATGAACAAACATTGGTTGGTTTGTGATATACACTAAACTTCAACGCACTTTCACGGCGGTAGATATTAAAATCAAGGAAAGGCAAAATACCTTCACTCTCTATCTCCACCGTGAACTTAATGGAACTGACCAAATTATTAAGTTTACACAAAAAATAATTAACATTATCTTGAATGGGCCAGCGCTCACTCTTCTTGTCCTTTGTAGACATGAAGAAAAAGAAACAAAAGAACAACACCTGCTGCAAGTGCCGGCGGCGACCAGGCGAGGTCTGGAAACCAAAAAGAGAGGTCTTGTGGGGCAAGATGTCAGACACTTTGACAATTGACAACAAAAGAATAGATCCGAGTGATGGATCAACAATGACAACATCAGAAACATCAACAATTATAACAGCAAGAGAACAGGCCTAAGACATGAATTGACTCATCAACAAAACAGGAACAATGATATCAAGAGCAACAAGAGAATAGGCCCGAGACCTGGGTAAAATCGACAAAAACAACAATAATAACAATAGTAGTAATAACACTAACAATAAGAAAACAAAAACCGAGACGAGAATTGACTTAACAACAACGAAACAACAACAACAACAACAATATCATTAATAGTAATAACAACAAAAACAACAAGAGAACAGAGTTATGTTGGCCCTGTGAGGTTTTCTTCACCTGAATAGAATCGGCTGTAGCTTGAGGCAGTTTCTCGTGGGATGGTTAGGATTGTTTCAGTGTTCAAAAGATGCCAAAATTACCCTGAAATGGGACACACACACACACACATACACACACGCACACACACACACACACACACACACACACACACACACACACACACACACACACACAACACAGATGACAAAAACAGACTCATTACATTGACCTTTTGATAGCGCTCATATTGACTTTGTTTATTTACAATACTTTCGTTACGATTTCACCTGTTTTTCAATTTCACCTGAAG
>NC_134783.1:22228659-22231159 GCF_046742065.1 Oratosquilla oratoria | reverse complement strand
AGAAAAGAAAAAATTACGTCTTTGTGTTTATACAGCAGATCTTGGAATAATAGGCAAAAGTGCAAAAAAGAAAAAAAAAAGATAAAAGCTTCTCTGAAAGATGTGTGAGGATGACGTTGAGTCCAGTAAAAGACTAGAAATTATTTCACAAAGGACTTCTGTATCTAAGAATTCATTTGTACGGAAAATGAAATAAGATGAAATAAAATAGATTAAATAATTTGAAATGAAATAAGATTTAATAAAGTCAAAGCAAAAGAAAAGAAAAGAAAATAAGTTAAGATCAAACAAAATAAAACCAAATAAAAAAAATCCAAATAAGATAAAACAGTATAAAGTGAGATTAAGTAGAATAATATCAACAGAACAAAGTGAGACAAAATATGATAAAACTATATAAAATATAGAATGAAACGAAATGAAGGCCATCCATTTGAACAGATATACTCAGACGTCACCGCATTGACGTGTCAACCTTATGAATGTTGTGCTCCATCTGCTGGAATAAAAAAAGTCTCTCACCTTTCTATATATAGCAACTGCGCCTGTCAACAAATGGCAAGACGCATTTGATGATATAAACGAACACGTAGAATCTTTGACAGGCGTCTTTTCTTATTTTTTATTTTTCATTAATTGCTGTCGCCCCGACGTAAATATAAACATCATTTCTGAAACCGGAGTACAGCAAAGACTGACCATTTATTTCACTTTTTTCGAAATAAGGAGACGCCTTGTAATCAGGCTTTAACCAGGCATACCAACTGTTCACCATTATTGTGTCCCTTATCGAAGGAATATGGTGCTATAAGGCGCGATTCATACGTACTGACTTTTCGCCGTACGACGTCCACGACACGACGTCGTGCTCTCAAATAACCATGGGTGTCTATGGACGCTTTCACACGTGATTATTTAAGAGCACAGCGTCGTGTCGTGGACGGCGGGATCAAGAAGTCTTATGTCCATAGTCATCATATATAATTCTATTAACCTCTCGAATTTAGATATCAACATATAGCTTCTAAAACCTAATGGTCTAGTTAATATGAATATCAAGTCTTTGCAGGGCGATGGATGCTTGGGAAAAATATAAGATATTCGGTAACGAAAACTAAGTTTGCATAAGTTCAGGAGGGGCAAGAGGAATGTTGTTGGGGATTTTGTAAAATTCACAGAGGAAAAGAAAGAAGGAATCAGGCAAGTCAAGGAAGAGGTAAAATTCCGATAACTTATTGTAGATTACAACTATGAGATTACATACACCAGGAAATGATTTCCTGATATTACCGGACTCCTCATTAACGGCCTGGAAATAGGAGTGACATATGGTGATCAAGCATTTTATTTTATTTTATTCTATTTTATTCTATTTTTTGCCAACCTTGTTTTGCAGATCGGCGCCTGTGCTGTCCTGGGCTTTCACGGCGTAGCTACCTCTCGCTCTTTGAACACTCACGCACGCTTCCTTGTATAACAACTGCCACTCATTCACTCTTTCCCAGTTACCTCTTGTGTGTGTGTATATATATATATATATATATAGATATATATATATATATATATATATATATATATATATATATTAACAACCACAATGCACTTCAAATCTAAGCCATCAACATCAGGAGACCCAATGGAGGCCACAACCAGAAATTGAAATGTAGTACTGCCGAGTGACTTACCAACTACGCGTAGTTGGTAAGTCACTGCGTCACTTGTCATGTGATAGCTGAGTTCGAGTCCTCGGCAGTACCACATTTCAATTTCTGGTTGTGGCCTCCATTGGGTCTCCCGATGTTGATGGCTTAGAATTAAAGTGCATTGTGGTTGTTAATATATATATATATATATATATATATATATATATATATATATATATATATACATATGTACATGTATATATATATATGTGTATGTATATATATGTATATATATGCACAAGTATATGTATGTATATATATACACACACACACACACATTTACTATATATATATATATATATATATACACACATTTAATACATATATATATATATATATATATATATAAATATACTTTATATATATACATATATATACATATATTTATATATATATATATATATATACATATATATATATATATATATATATATATATATATATATATGAATATATATTTGTATATACAGGGTAATCCAAAAGTAGGTGGACAGTAAATGATAACATTTATTTGTGATTACATATACAATTACATTTACTATCACAATCATTACATTGACAATTTCATTCTATTGAGAACAAAAGCCCTTAGGTTTGATCATCGCAGGTGCTCAGACTGTTTTCCATCACAATTTACAAAACTTTGAAGTCCACCTCTCACGCTTCGACAATTTTTTTTACAC
The DNA here is from genome assembly GCF_046742065.1 of Oratosquilla oratoria. Classification (NCBI taxonomy): domain Eukaryota; kingdom Metazoa; phylum Arthropoda; class Malacostraca; order Stomatopoda; family Squillidae; genus Oratosquilla; species Oratosquilla oratoria. The sequence continues at coordinate 22,228,773 of NC_134783.1, read as the reverse complement.
AAGTCTCTTTGGGTATTAATTTCTTGGAATGCATCTCTTATGCAGTTTTTTTTTCTTCAAATAACTGAACTTTCTTGGTTTCGACTCTAAAGTTTGTTCTTGAGGGCTCTCCAA
>NC_134783.1:22206159-22211159 GCF_046742065.1 Oratosquilla oratoria | reverse complement strand
AACAACAACGCGACACGCTTGTCGGTTGAGGAAGCCCTCGCTTCTTCTTCGTCGTCGGAACAAAGCCCGTTAACTTTCGTTCTGGAGAGGAAGAAGGTTCTTCTTGCGGTCTTTCTTGAGACCGCAAATCCCCGTTTGCGGACTAAGGTCCTTGCGGTCATCCAGAGCTATTGTGTGTTGTTGGCGACTGTGTCCCGATGTTGCCTTTTGCTCTCAGCCTCGTTGCCATGGTAACCAAGTTTTATCTCACCGGTTTAGTGGCCATTGCCTTTAGTTTAGTGGCATTACAAGTTCAGTCGTGTCCCAAGCGTTCTCTCTCTCTCTCTCTCTCTCTCTCTCTCTCTCTCTCTCTCTCTCTCTCTCTCTCTCTCTCTCTCTCTTTCTCACTCTCTCTTTTTCTCTTTCTCTCTCTTTTTCCTACTCCCTCACTCTCTCTCTCACTCTCTCTTTTTCTCTTTCTCTCTCTTTCTCCTACTCCCTCCCACTTTTTCTTCTTTCTCTGCCAATACACAGAAGAGATAACTGTGTATGTGCATATGTATATTCATAGCTATGTATAAATGTACATGCATATGTATATGTATATGTATATGTATATGTATATGTATATGTATATGTTTATGTGTATGTATATGTATATGTATATGTATATGTATATGTATATGTATATGTATATATGTATATGTATATGTATATGTATATGTATATGTATATGTATATGTATATATATATGTATATGTATACTTATATGCCTATGTATATGTATATGTATATGTATATGTATATATGTAAAATGTATATTAATACTACTAATGTTAGTATCATGTTCTAAGGGGAGAGAGTGTGGGAATATCATATAATTTTTTGGTGGAAGGTAAGTTGAGAATGGTGGATAAATTGAGAAAGGGGAAAAGGACAGAAGGTAGGGAGGTACTTAAAGTAAACTGCTTAAATGAGAAATAAAAGGAGAAGGAGTAAAAGAAGCTAAGAGAGGAGTGGGAGGAAGTGAAGGATAGAGTAGAACTAGGAGTGGAGGAGGAATGGGGATGGTCCACGGAGGGAGTCACAAGATGTGCAACGATGGTATGTGAAACAAGGAAGACGGGAGGAAATAAAAGGAAGGGTAGTGAGTGGTGGGGTGAGGAAGCAAAGGAGGTTGTAGAAGAGAAGCAAGCATTCACAGATTGGTTACAAAATAGGACGAGAGAATCATATGAGAGGTACAAAGAAAAGAAAAGAGAAGTAAAGCACAAGATAAAGGAGGCAAAGAGGAGAGCAGATGTGAAATGGGGTAAGAGTATGACAGAAGTATTGAAAGTAATGAAAATATGTTTTGGAAAAAGATTAAGAGAAGAGGAGGAGGAGGCAAAGCAAGTAGATAAGAAAAGGTAAAAGGTGTAGATGGATAGATCATAATGGAAGAGACGGAAGTAAGAGGAAGAGGGTTAGAGTATTTTAGGGAGTTGCTAAGTGTGAAGGAGGATATGGAAGAAAAGGTAGTTGCAGAGGGAAGCGCTAAGGAAATGACAGTGATGAGTGGGGGAAATGGAGGAGAAATAAGGAAAGATAAGGTGAAGGCAGTTGTTAAGATGATGAGAGCAGGTAAGGTACCTGGGTTGGATGGGTGTCATGCAGAATGGCTAAAATGGGAGGTACGGTGATAGTGGACTAGCTGGTGAAATTATCTAATGTTTGTTTAAAAGATGGTAGCATGCCGGAGGACTGGAGGAGTGCTTGTATAGTTCCACTTTACAAGGGAAAAGGGTGCAAGTGTGAGTGTTGTAGTTTTAGAGGGATCAGTTTGTTGAGTGTAGTTGGTGAGGCTTATGGGAGGGTTTTGATTGAGAAGATTAGGAGAGGAACAGAGGGAGCAATTGGTGAGTAACAGTATGGTTTTAGGACAGGTAGGGGTTGCATGGATCAGATTTTTTTTTTAAGGCAGATATGTGAGAAAGCTTTAGGAAGAGGTAAGGATGTTTTTTGGGCCTTTATGGATTTGGAAAAAGTTATGACAGGGTAGACAAGAAGGCACTGTGGGAGGTATTACAGATATATGTGATAGGAAGAAAGCTGTTAAGAGCAGTCAAGAGTTTTGACAAGAGTAGTAGAGCTTGTGTTAGAATCAGAAATGGAGAAAGTGAGTGGTTTGAGGTGTGAGATGTGTTATGTCACCTTGGCTGTTCAATCTTTACATGGATGGGGTGGTGCGAGTGGTAAACACAAGGGTAATGGGTCGGGGATTGGAGATAGTTAAAGAAAAAGGTAAAAAATGGGAGATAAGCCAGTTGTTGCTTGCTGACGACATTGCGCTTGTGGCAGAATTGGAGGAGGGATTAAGGAAGTTAGTGATAGAGTTTGGGAGAGTGTGCGAAAGAAGGAAGTTGAAGATAAATGTGGGTAAAAAAAAAAGTAAGGTGATGAGGTGTATAAGGGGAGAAAGTGGCAGCAGACTGGAAGTGAGTATTAAGGGAGAGAGACCAGAGGAAGCGGATAGTTTTAGATACTTGGGTGCGAATGTGGTAGGAAAGGGAGAAGTGGAGGTGGAGGTAGATTGTGGACTAAGAGAAGCGAGTAAATGCCTTGGTGGATTAAAAAGTGTAATGAGAAATAGACATTTGGGAATGGATGCTAAAAGGAGATTGTATGAAGGAGTGATTGTGTCGACAGCACTGTATGGGTCAGAAACATGAAACATAAGAGAGGAAGAGAGAAGGAGTTTGTATGTATTTGAGATGAAGTGCCTGAGAAGTATGATAGGGGTTACTAGGCTAGATAGAGTGAGAAACGAGGTGGTGAGGAGGAGAACGGAGATGGAAAAGGGAGATGTGAGATAGGGTTGATTAAAGAGTATTGGGATGGTTTGGACACATGGAAAGAATAAATGAGGAAAGATTAGTAAAAGAAGTGTGGAAGGCAGGGGGAGAGAGTGAACATGAGGGGCGAACAAGGATGAGATGGATGGATGGGGTAAAAGGGCATTGGGAAAGAGGGAATGTCTCTTAAGGAGAGGGGGTCACCGATTTAATGAAGCGGCCTTGCTGTGGATGTGCTGTGTCTTGCGACACGGCTTCTGACCCAGGGCAGTGGGCGAGATGCAGGCATGACCTTTCATCCAGGAGGAGTCAATATAAGAGGGAGGGAGGAGAGTGAATGGGAGTGGAGTATGTGGGGATAGAATGGATGGGAGCGGATTTTGTGCTTTTGTGTTTTGGCTACCTCCCTTGTTAGGGGGAAAGAATCTTTGGTATATGTGTGTATGTATGTATATATGTATGTATGCATGTATGTATGTATGTATGTATGTATGTATGTATGTATATATGTATGTATGTATTTTTGTCATCATCATTTTTCTTATCTATTTATAACTTTTTTTGCGACAGTAGCCTTCCAAATTAGATACTGGTTTCTGATGATGAGGAGGCGGAGAAGGAGTGGGAGGGGCTAGAGGAGGAAGAGAAAGGGGGAGGAGGAAGAAGAGGAGGAGGAGGAAAAGGAGAGAGATAATGAGGAGAAGGAGGAGGACGCTGAGGATGAGGTAGTGATTTCGATTGGGCTGGAGAGTGATTATTGAATTGCTCTTGAAGCTGAGAGCTTATTTACGTCACAAACAGACGAACAGACGAAAAGAAAGACAGACAGAAAGACAGACTTGCCACATGTCACCGCTTTTCTTCAGTGTTTAACTTTGCATTGACGAGGACAGACACGTTCTTTCTCGTCGATACGAAATCTACAACCAAAGTGTTCTACGGACCAGAGTCACGTATTATTCATTTGTGACTGGAAAAATAATTTCGACTGAAAGAAAAAAGTGCTGGTCATTTTCAACCTCTACAATCACTCCGCTTTGCTAATCTATTTATTTTTTCTTTACAGATTCCATGACAACACCTCTTCGGTTACGCTGCATTTTTTATGAGTCTGAAAAATCCTCCTTACTTAAAGAAAACACATAAGCAAATGAAGAAACAAACAAATAGGGAATAAAAAGATAGATGAATAAATAGATTGATGAATAAATGAATAGATAAATGTCAATCAATCGATAATTCCATCAATCAATCAATCAATAAGTAAATGACAAATAAATGAATAAATAAATAAATAGACAATTGAAAAAGTGTTAATAACCTTTGCTATCCATCCGTTCTGTTGCCCTCCTTGACTGACTGCCTCTCTCTGATTAAGACTTCATCTGTTTGCGGCCATTTCGTCCCTAAGGAGAGGTAAAAGCGCTGGTCGTTGTTAGAGAAGAACTGCTAAGGTCCAGGACAAGTTTGCATTTTGTCAGCACGAACCGGCACTTCTGACCTGAGGCGCAATGTCGCACTGAGTAGGTGGTCAAGGGAAGACTGGAGGAAGGGATGTCAGAGGTTGAAATTGGTCAGGTTTTCTAAGATCGATCTCCAGTCATAAACAAATGACGTACTCTTTCTTACGTACTCTACTTGATCTTGAACCTCAGGTAGATTCTGGTCCGCCAACAGTAATCCTTTCCATGCCCTTCGGTCCTGTGCTTCTGTCCATCTCCATCATGTCCACAGCATCCATCCATCTCATTCGAGGTCTCCCTCTGGGTCTTCTTCCAGGCATTCTACCCACCATAACTCGTTTTGGAATTCTACGGTCCTCCATATGCACCACATGTCCAGCCCATCTCAGTTTTGTTCTATTTATAACATCTGTTATTTTCTCTTGTTTAGTTATTTCTCTCAGCTCATTATTGTGTCGCCTTCTCCTCCTATTCTCATTTTCATCAAAAACGAATGACTGAATACTGAATATCGATAAATAAATATGTAAATAAGAAAAATAAACAGATAAATAGATAGATGTTTAAATAAGTAAATGAACAAACACATTAACAAATAAATGAATAAATAGATGAATAAATAAATACATAAACAGAGAAAAAACGGGTCAATAATAAAATAAACATTAATGGACGACAATTTTTCAGATGATTACAAGGGTTTGGGGATAGCCACATATATTCC
>NC_134783.1:22186159-22191159 GCF_046742065.1 Oratosquilla oratoria | reverse complement strand
TAGGAACAAGCTCAGGTTACATGACCGATGCTCCGCAGGTCGCGTGGGGTTTTGTGACCTTGGAGTACATGAGGTAGTGCGTGGCTGACTGCTGAGGTAGTGATGCAGTCAGGTGACCACTGGCCATTTGATATATTAAAATTGGGTAAAATTTTTATTAGGGAAGACTCAATTATTTTCCTTTTAAAGCTACATGTTGATCTATAGATTATTTCAGCATCTTCCCAATTCATGCGGTGATTTTTATTGGCAATGTGCTGAAATACCGCGGAATTCAATTGACCATATCTAACAGAATTTTTATGTTCTTTAATTCTGGTTGCCAAATCTCTTCCAGTTTGTCCCCAATAGACAGAATCACAATCTAAGCATGGCAACTTATATACACCTGGGTTAATGTCACTTGATGGTCTACGGTGTACATTAACTATTTTCCTAAACAGTGTATTAGGATAATTGAAGATGACATTGATGTTTTCTTTAGATAATGATTGGGACATTTCATTTATGGAATCATTATAGGGTAATTTTATACATTTATTATCCCATTTATGTTTGTTAGTAGAGCTGACAAAGGGGGGAAAATAGTTATTCTCAATTATTCAGATTATGAAAATAATGTTTTTGACTAAGTAAAGGATATAGATACATACGAACAACTGGCAAAGAAACCACTAAAGAACACTACTTCTGATTTGAACAAACGTGCTCGTGAAATTATAGGCAAAGAAATGTTCAATAAGCTGAAAGTTACTAATCCACAGTAACCAAACATCAATGGACTCCCAAAAAATCACAAAGAGAATATTCCTCTTAGACCAATAATATCAAATAGGAACTCCTGCACTAACAAGACCTCAAAATGGCTCACGGAAATTTTGTCACCGTTTGTAGGACGTTTTTCTAAGTCACATATTAAGCACTCTGAAGATTTCATAAGTAAAATCAAAAGCCATAACTTACAAGCCAATAGTAAACTTTTAAGTCTCGACGTAGTTTCCTTATTCACAAAAATCGATACAGGAGAAGTTTTAAAGTTTTTAAAGAATAAATTACAACAATTTCAAAATCAACTCCCACTTTCAGTAAGTAAAATCATAAAATTAACAGAGCTATGTATCAGAACTAATGTTTTCTCTTTCAAAGATCATTTCTATAAACAAAAATATGGTTGTTCGATGGGATCAAATCTTTCTCCAGTATTAGCAAATCTGTATATGGAATATTTTGAATTAGTTTTATTACCTAACATCAAACCACCAGATATGTTTTGGTATAGATACGTTGATGATGTTTTCACGTTATGGAACGATGAATGGGGTTCTTTTAAAGAATTCTTTGACAAACTTAATAATTTGGCCAACAATATAAAATTTAAAGTAGAATGGGAAGTAGATAATAAATTGCCTTTTCTAGACATTTTAATAATAAGAAATCAGAATTGCTTTTCATTTACAGTCTATAGAAAACCTACCCACACTGGGAGTTACTTGCACTTTTTCAGCTACCATTCGGACAAAACAAAACAAAGTGTTGCTTCGGGCCTATTTTTACGAGCACTAAGAATTTGCAGCTCACAATATTTAGATACAGAAATATCAACCATAAGAAAACAACTTACAAGATTAGGATACCCGGATTGGTTTTTGCAAAAAGCCCTTAGCAAGGCTAAAATAAGTTTCCACAAATCTACTCCCCACTCTACTAACAAACACAAATGGGATAATAAATGTATAAAATTACCCTATAATGATTCCATAAATGAAATGTCCCAATCATTACCTAAAGAAAACATCAATGTCATCTTCAATTATCCTAATACACTGTTTAGGAAAATAGTTAATGTACACCGTAGACCATCAAGTGACATTAACCCAGGTGTATATAAGTTGCCATGCTTAGATTGTGATTCTGTCTATTGGGGACAAACTGGAAGAGATTTGGCAACCAGAATTAAAGAACATAAAAATTCTGTTAGATATGGTCAATTGAATTCCGCGGTATTTCAGCACATTGCCAATAAAAATCACCGCATGAATTGGGAAGATGCTGAAATAATCTATAAATCAACATGTAGCTTTAAAAGGAAAATAATTGAGTCTTCCCTAATAAAAATTTTACCGAATTTTAATATATCAAATGGCCAGTGGTCACCTGACTGCATCACTACCTCAGCAGTCAGCCACGCACTACCTCATGTACTCCAAGGTCACAAAACCCCACGCGACCTGCGGAGCATCGGTCATGTAACCTGAGCTTGTTCCTATTCTCATCTCACATTTTTGTATATAAGCATATGCCTTCCACTATGTATTCATTCTGCTGAAGAGGGTCACAGTTAGTGATCGAAATATACAGAACGTTCGACATTAGTGTCTTCTTTTCTCCGACTGTGGGATAAAAGTTTATATATATATACATATATATATATATATATATATATATATATATATATATATATATATATATATATATGTACAATACTGAATGGGTCACAGTGATTAGAGATGCATTTTAACTACCACAATACACTTTAATTTTAAGCCATCAAAGGCCAGCATGCTGAAATTGAAATGTGGTACTGCTCAGAACTCGAACCCGGCATCCTCATGACAAGTGCGACAGTGACTTTTCAACTAGGATATCAAGAGAGATTAGGGTTAAGCGCATTTTTTCTTATATATTTGTATGCTCGAGTTACATACACATATATGAAATTTTGCGTTCAACCCATCTCCACTATGATAGTACAATTGGAAGTATACGGACGCAGGAAAGTATTTGTACAACACTGAATGGGTCCCAGTTATTAGAAATACATTTTAACAACCACAATACTTTCCCGCGTGCGTATATTTGCGTGTGCGTACGCATGTGTATATGCTTGTACACTTATTATTATGTATACATGTATGTATGCATTTATGTATGTATATCTTATATATATACATGTATATATATATATGTATATATGTGTATACATATATATATATATATATACATACACACACACACACACACACACACACACACACACACACACACACACACACACATATATATATATATATATACAGTATATATACATATATTTGTGTATATATATAAATATATATATATATGTATATATATGTGTGTATATATACATATATATATATACATATATATATATATATATATATACTAGCCAAATTACCCGAACGTTGCTGCGAGTTCTTGAATAATCCCTAACCTAACCGAACCCCACCTAGCTTTAACCCTTAACCCTAACCAAAATAATATTTTTTGGAAATGAAATATAGCTTTAAACACTCCTCCTCCTAGGTGTGCGCCCCCCTTCCCCCCGAAGGTTGGGAAACCTTAGTTTGAAAATACATGCATACACAAACACAAATATCATATGTAGACATTTTTTTGCGTGCGTGTGTATGTGCATGTGCGATCGCGCGCGCGTGTGTGTGTGTGTGTGAATTGACAATAAATGTCTGTAGCTAAAAGGTGAAGAAATGTATCTAGTTTTTTTTATCTTCAGAATATATATGGTTGTAGGGGTTTATCTGCAAAAACGTAGGAGTTTGTAAATAATCTATTTCCGCCCGCACTAGAATTAAATGAAAATATCCAATATTTCAACATTTGGTAAAATTATACAATCATATTATATCTACATGCTTTCTTCTTACAAATGCTATCATGGTTTGTCGCAACATTAATTTCACAAATATAAATAATATTTATGGACACATACAATGGTTTGTTTAATCATATTAATTCATATGTCACAAAAAATGCTACACGACTTAAGGGGATACTACAGTAGTGGCGTGTTCCCACACCATAAACCACCTAACTTTAACCCTTAACCCTAACCAAAATATTTTTTTTGGAAATGAAATATAGTTATCCAAGTACCTGGAGTGATAGGGTATCAGAATATATATGGTTATGGGGGTCTATCTCTAAAACCCTAGGAGGAGTTCGTGAACAAACAAACAAACAAACAAACAAACAAACAAACAAACAAACAAACAAACAGACAGACAGACAGAGGCTACTACTTTATTATAGTATATATATATATATATATATATATATATACATATATACATATATATATATATATGTATATATATATATACATATATATATAATATATATATATATATATATATATATATATATATATATATAGCCTATCCGAGAGTTGATACCATGACGTGGTGGATAGGCTTGAGAATCTTGATGATTACAAAAGCTGTCGATAGAGAGGAAATCTCTGCAAGTTCACACATATCAAACAGGTTTTGTAAGAAAGATCAGACAAAGAGCAACTCGCATACACAGTCGCAGGACCCACTGCTAACTGGCACGTCCCTGATGGCGAACAGGGAATTCCCCATAGATATATGGGGTACCGTCATAATGACGGCGTGGACCATTGGGCACCCTATAGATTTATAAGACTTCACCGAATGTAATGACACCAGAGAAATATCTCACCAGAAACTAGTTGGCCGGGAGGTGAGATTACTGCTAAAAAAAGCCCTTCATAGCAATCACAATCAATAAAAACAAAACAAGACCGGCAGTTCCTGTTGGATCATCGTCTCCGAAAAGTCCAACCGCATTGCCTCATGTGCTTACGGGCAGTGTGCCACCGAATGTGAGTAAGCACTGTCCAAGCAGATCCAAGTCTTGGACATTAAACAGCATGAAGAAAATGAAGATCTATACTTACAACGTAAGAACTCTCTCAGAAGACCACAGGCTGGAGAGTCTAATGGAAGAACTAGACAACATCAAGTGGGACATCGTAGGACTGAGCGAAGTCCGGAGAACAGAAGAAAAGCTTATACAATTACAAGATAGTCACCACCTGTTCTACTATAGAGGTTAGGACAAAGATCTAGTGGGGTAGGATTCTTGATCAACCGAGAAGTTGCTGGTAACGTAGTTAAGTTCAGTAGTTTATCAGACAGGGTAGTTTGGATTGTGATTAG
>NC_134783.1:22176159-22181159 GCF_046742065.1 Oratosquilla oratoria | reverse complement strand
GTTTTTATGTATACTGATGTGTCGTAAGTGCCTTCATCTCTCTGTTTTACTAATGTATCTAAAAAGGGAAGGGACCCATCTATGCTGTGCTCAATTGTAAAATTGATACCAGATGTCTCTATTAATCGTTCTTTTAGATCGTCTATTTGTTGGCAATTTTCAGCTTTGACGAAAATATCGTCTATATATCTGCAGTAAATGTGAGGTTTTTGCAGATTTGCGAAAATTTCATTTTCGATGCTACCCATAAAAAAAGTTAGCAAAAAGTACTCCGAGTGGTGATCCCATTGCAACACCATCGGTTTGGCAATATTTATTTCCTCTAGGGCACATAAAGGGGGCTTCTTTGGTGCAACATTCCAAAAGGTCTTTCATTACTTTCTCTGGGATATCACAGTTAGGAGTGGTATCATTGTGATAAACTCTGTCTATTATATATTGAATAGTGCGGTCAACTTGGATGTTAGTGTAGAGGGACTCCGCATCTAACGAAGCGATAATGCCTTTTGAGTCATTGTTTGCTAAAAGATCTAGGAAATCAGTGGCGGATTTGACATTGTAGTCAGAGGGAGTGTAAGGAGTGAGGATTTCAGCAAGTTTTTTAGGAATTTTGTAAGTTGGTAATGGTATCTGTGAGATAATTGGACGTAGCTTGTTGCCAGGTTTATGGGTTTTAACATTGCCATAGCAGTAACCTAGTTCGTAATCGCCTGTAGGTTTAGGAAGCTTTATGCCTCCTTTAACTGCGTTTGCACAATCTACTAGTTTATTAATTTTCTTTTTGAGGGAGTCTGTGGGGTCTCTTGAGATCTTCTTAAATTTTCTCTCATCGTTTAGGATTTCATCCATTTTTTGTAAGTATTCTTCTGTGTTTATTAAGACGAAAGTAGCTGCTTTGTCTGCTTTTCTGATTGTGATGTCTGGGTCTGTTTTCAGTTGTTTGGCTGCTTCTATATGTTTCTTTTTTAAAATATGGCTTTTAAAGCTACCTCTCTGTTTGGAAGACTCGCTAATAATTTCAGTTTTGAAAGCGGGCTCAACTGTTATTTTCTTTTGTATAGCTAGTTGTTCAACGTTATCTATTAAGATTTCACATTCTAATCTTTTCCCATGTTTGGGTGGGGGCTTTAAGATGTGGCAGTTTAGTCCTAGATTGAGCAGTTCTTTTTGGTCTGTAGTAAGGGGTTTGTTGGTCAAATTTGTGAACCCTTCTAAAGGTCTAGGATGTTTTAGTTGACCTCCATTGAGGTTCACTAACTTGCTTTGGTTTTTACTTATCGTAGCTTGTTTATGTGCCTCCATCCTTCTATTATAAGCTTCATTAATATTTTCTTTAACTGTTTCATTAATATTATAGTTATCCCATTTTTGTACATGTTTCTTAGATTCATTTTCTAACTCGCTGGTTAGACTGATCATTTCTTGTATTCTTATTTTCATATAATTCCATCTTTCTTCAGTGTATGTGTGTGTGTGTGTATGTATATATATACATATATATATATATATATATATATATGTATATATATACATATATATATATATATATATATATGTATATATATACATACATACATTTAATATATATATGTATACATACAGATATAACATATGTATATACATATATATATATATTTTTTTTTATGGGAGAAAGTATACGCTGGACTCGACGTTCGTCAATTTATTCCGACGTTTCGAACCCTGTCCGGGGTTCGTCTTCAGGGTAATACAGTGGTAGTAATGGAAATGTACATAAATAGGGGGAATTTGGTACACTGGGACAGGTCTCCACAGTAACCGTTATAATCCAACGCAGTTAAACCAAATCAAAAACACAAATGAGAAACAAATATAAATAAAACTGTAAAATAACCAGTGCAATACTTCCTTGAAAACATTCACCGAGTTTACCATAGAAAAAAAAATATATATATATATATAAAGAAAATACAGTGAAAGTTGTAAGAATTCAACCCGCTACCGATGGGTCGCACCACTGTGCACCCCCGTGGAACAAATGTCCCGCGTAGCATGCTACGCGGGACATATTTTGGATATCGATATGTCGATGACATTTTATGTATTTGGCCTACAGATATTAATTTGGACAATTTTCTTATTAAATTAAATGACTTAGTGCCTTCTATTAAATTTAAAATTGAGGCAGAACAAGATAACAAATTGCCATTTTTAGATGTTTCTATTATTAGAAAAGATAGAAGTTTTAGGTTTGACATTTTTAGGAAACCAACCAATGTTTTGTCATATGTTCATTTCTATTCTACACATCATATTAATACTAAGGTTTCTGTTTTTTCATCCATGTTTTTAAGAGCTTATAGAATTTGTAGTCCAGAATTTTTAGACCAAGAAATAAGAAAAATATATGACATTGCATCGGGTTTGAAATATCCAAAATATGTTATAGATAAAGCACAACATAGGGCAAGGAAGTCTTATTTCAATACAACCCAAAAAGATACTTTTTGTAAGAAAAATCTGTTAGTAATTCTCTTTCATGATAATCTTGTGAGACTTCCTCGCATCCTTAAGGAGTTTAATATTAATGTTATTTTCAAAAACAGTACCATCAAAGAACTCCTTATTAAAAATTCTTCTTGTAATAATGTAGGATGTGTTTATAGTATTCCCTGTAAAAACTGTAGCTCCTGTTATATTGGCCAAACAGGTAAAGAATTAAGTATTAGGATGAAACAACACAGGTACAGTATAAGGACGGGCCAAATGTCCAGTGGAGTTTTTGTCCATGTTAGGGACACAAACCACAACATTGACTGGGACAACGTTAAGAAAATTGTTTATTGTAATTCAGCTTTAGATAGGAACATCATTGAATCCTGTTTCATAAAGAACAATTTTGATAATAATATTAACTTGAGTTTAGGTTTATTTAAACTAGACAATTTTATAATTAATAGGATAGTAAAACAGTACCAAATTTCCTAATTGTACCAAATGTCCTGTGGACCTTTCGGCCACATAGTTTTGTTCTTTTTTATTTTATTATTTTTGTTTATTATTTCTATGTGTATATGAATGTGTATGTATTTCATTTATTGTTACCATTAATATTTCTATATGTATATGAGTATGTATGTATGTATAACGTCCGGAGGTTTTATGTGGCTATAACCTTTTCAGTTTTCTTATTTCTGTTAAATATTGTGTTGTTCTTTTGTACAATTTGATAATATTATCTTGTGTTTTGGTTAAACAATCTTATAATCATAGGATATTTAAGCAGTACCAAGTTTCCTAATTGTACCAAATGTCCTATGGACCTTTCGGCCACATGATTTTGCTCTTTTGAATTTTTTTTTTTTTGGTACTATTACCTTTCTTATTTCCATGTGTATATGAATGTGTATGTACTTTTATTATTATTACCATTAACATTTCCATGTGTAATTGAATGTGTATGTATGTATAATGTCCGAAGGTTTTATGTGACTATAACCTCTCCCAATTTTCGTACTTCTGTATAAATATTGTGTTCTATTTTTTCTTTCTTGTACTCTGAGGATGTCGTAATAGACGAAAACGTTCAGTATTCCGACTTTAATTTCCCTGTGGTTTCTGCAATATATATATATATATATATATATATATATATATATATATATATATATACATATATATATATTATATATACATATATATACATATATATATATATATATATATATACACTTATACATATATATCAAGGACTACTATTACACAGGACGTGCGCACCCAGATCCCTGGGTCCGCTAGCGGAGGCCATTGCTTTCTTTGTAACCTAACATTTTATATTGGACAAATATATCAAAACTAGAAAACTAACATTGTATATAGGACAAATATATCAACTATTGACTTATTCAATGCAGTATAAGTTAATATAAACTTTTATAGTGAAATAAGAAACTATCTTTAAGGCACTGTTATGCTTTGAAATGGCAATTTTAGCTGGACTTAACAGGTATCATTATATGATGTTAGTGGACACCAGGGTTGGCGATTTTTTTTCAAACTTTTTAGAAAATATAAAAAATATATATATTTTTAATTCAAATCAGATTTGATTTAAATCGATTTTTTTCTTTAGATTTCAAATTTAGTGGGATTGCTATCTGATATGCGATCTGATTGCTAAAGGACATTTTTAGCATATCAATATAAGGAGCAGTGTTATATACTGTAGACTTGCCACAAGTGTTCAAGGAACAGTATAAGCCGTATGTGAGGACGGTATGCTCAGGTTCACTCGATTCCTCCAAGAGTTTTCTCATCTTGGTGACATTTGCTGCATTGTCTGTCACAAATACTTCCAATGTGACAACCAAAATCTTGTTCAGCCTTCTTGATCAAATTTTGTACAAGATGTAGAAGATATTCAGCAGTGTGAGGTTTACCTGATGTGCCTATTGTGTCAACTAAATAAATCTGACTAGTGGATGTTGTTAGAGTGACACATATTATGGGCTCATTATGGATGTTAGACCACCCATCAATTGAAAGACATATAGTTTCATTATTCAGGTCATCTGCACACTTTTTATATTCCTTTTCATACACAAGATCCAAGTACTTATCAGCAATATCTTTTCTGGATGGAGGAATATAACCTGGCCTCAGGTTCTGAACCATCTTGAGAAACTGAGGATGGTGAACAAGACGAAATGGTGAATTTGTAGCAAATATAATTCTTGCAAATTCTTTGTCGAGATTTTCCTTTTGAGAGGTTGAATTTTTTTTATGATAAATCTGTCCAGAGATGTTGATGACTTTCTTTTAGATGAAAATGATTTAGCAGAAGTGGCGCCTGTGGGGAAGTCTGATAGTGACCTTTTTAATGGTGGAGTCAGGTTTGCAGATAATTCAAGTGGAGCCGATGATGAAGGGATTGAAGCTGTTGATACAGATCCTGAAATGGAAACAGAAAATTTTAGCATAATGCATAATTTATAAATGAATAAATAAATGAATGAATACAG
>NC_134783.1:22166159-22171159 GCF_046742065.1 Oratosquilla oratoria | reverse complement strand
AGCAGACGACGTAAAAATGTTAAAGAAAGTGAGTACTAAAACGGACTGTGAATCCCTGCACAGAGATCTGAACAGGGTTTGGGAAGGGAGTCAAAAGTGGGAAGTGGACTTCAACATTAAGAAATGTAGCATAATGGAATTTGGAAAAAGTAAAAAGAAAAAGGATATCAGGACAATATAAAATTGGTGAAAAGGAAGTAAAGAAAATGGGATCTGGAAGAGACCTGGGGGTGATCATCACAAAAGATATGTCCCTTGACAAACATACATATTACTTTGCTCAAAGGGAGCAGAGACAAATGGTATTGTTGTTGAAGTTTTCAAACGTTAAACGAGACTTGAACTCGTGTCTACGTGTGTGTGTGTGTGTGTGTGTGTGTGTGTGTGTGTGTGTGTGTGTGTGTGTGTGTGTGTGTGTGTGTGTGTGTGTGTGTGTGTGTGTGTGTGTGTGTGTGTGTGTGCGTGTGTATGCAATTTTGTGTACACATAAGCATGACAGTCCTGTCTGCTTACAAGGGAATCAGAAGGAGAAATTTTTATTCGCATTACTGAATACTAATGGCTTGCTGGTACACTCGTATGTTTAAAGCTTAATCCGTCCTCGATTACAAAGTGCCTCCTGCAGCACGAAGGGGATAATGCCCTAAAGGATGTCCCGCACACATGGCTTTCTAAATGTTGATTCTACGCTGCTCACTTAAGGTTGCTACATGCATGTAGACCATTAAAAGGCGGCTACAACACTAAGTGTCACCGATGCAACGAGCGGTGCGACCAGAGTGGAGTCTGTCGGAGTCTGTAAGAACCTGCAGGAGTCTGTCGGAGTCTATTGGAGTTTGTAGGAGTCTGCAGGATTCTGAAGGAGGCTGCAGGAGTCTGTCGGAGTCTGTAAGAGTCTG
The DNA here is from genome assembly GCF_046742065.1 of Oratosquilla oratoria. Classification (NCBI taxonomy): domain Eukaryota; kingdom Metazoa; phylum Arthropoda; class Malacostraca; order Stomatopoda; family Squillidae; genus Oratosquilla; species Oratosquilla oratoria. The sequence goes on along the minus strand of NC_134783.1, from coordinate 22,170,260 downwards.
CAGGAGTCTGCAAGAGTCTGCAGGAGTCTGCAGGAGTCTGAAGGAGTCTCCAGTAGTAGTCTGCAGGAGTCTGTTGGAGTCTGCAGGAGTCTGCAGGAGTCTGTAGTAATCTGTAGGAGCATGTAGGAGTCTACAGTATTCTGCAGGAGCCTGTTGGAGTCTGTAGTAGTCTGCAGGAATCTGAAGGAGTCTACAGAAGTCTACAGGAATCTGTCGAAGTTTGTCGGAAACCGTAAAAGTCTGCAGAAGTCTCCAGAAGTCTGCAGGAGTCTCCAGGAGTCTACAGGAGTCTGTTGGAGTCTGCAGGAGTCTGCAAAAGTCTGTCGGAGTCTTTCGGAGTCTTTCGGAGTCTGCAGAAGTCTTTTGGAGTCTGTGGGAGTCTGTCAGAGTCTGTAGGAGTCTGCAGGATTCTGCAGGATTCTACAGGTGTCTGAAGGAGTCTGTCTGAATCTGCAGGAGTCTGGAAGAGTCTGTAGGAGTCTGTTGGAGTCCGTAGGAGTATACGTAGGAGTTTGCAGAAGTCTGCAGGGGCCTGCAGGAGTCTGAAGGAGTCTGCAGGAGTCTGCAGAGGTCTGCAGGAGTCTGCAGGAGCCTGCAGGAGTCTTCAGGAGTCTTCAGGAGTCTTTCGGAGTCTTTTGGAGTCTTTTGGAGTCTTTAGGAACCTTCGGAGTCTGCAGGAGTCTGCAGGAGTCTGTCGGAGTCTGTCGGAGCCTGTAGGAGTCTGCAGGAGTCTGTCGGAGTCTGTTGGGGTCTGAAGGAATCTGCAGGAGTTTGCAAGAGTCTGTAGGAGTCTGTAGGAGTCTGTAGGTGTCTGCGAAGGAGTTTGCAGGAGTCTGTCGGAGCCTGCATGAGTCTGCATGACCCTGCATAAGTCTGAAGGAGTCTGCAGGAGTCTGTAGGGGTCTGTCCGAGTCTGCAGGAGTCTGCAGGAGTTTGTACGAGTTTGTAGTAGCCTGTAGGAGTCTGCAGGAGTCTGTCGGAGTCTGCAGGAGTTTGCAGGAGTTTGCAGGAGTCTGCAGGAGTCTACAGGAGTCTGCAGGAATCTGTCGGAGACTGCTGTAGTCTGCAGGAGTCTGTCGGAGTCTGTCAGAGCCTGCAGGAGTTTGTAGGAGTTTGTTGGAGTCTGTAAGAGTCTGTAATCGTCTGTAAGAGTCTGCAGGGGTCTGAAGGAGTCTGCAGGAGTCTGCAGGAGTCTGCAGGAGTCTGAAGAAGTCTATCGGAGTCTGTAAGAGTCTACAGGAGTCTGCAGGAGTCTGTCGGAGTCTGCAGGAGCCTGTCGGACTCTGTAAGAGTCTGCAGGAATCTGCAGAAATCTGCAGGAGTCTGAAGGAGTTTGTAGGAGTTTGAAAGAGTCTGAAAGAGTCTGCAGAAGTCTGCAGGAGTATGCAGAAGACTGCAGGAGTCTGTCGGTGTCTGTCGGAGTCTGTCGGAGTCTGTAGGATTCTGCAGGATTCTGCAGGATTCTACAGGTGTCTGAAGGAGTCTGCAGAAGTCTGCAGGAGTCTGTCGGAGTCTGTCGGAATCTGCCGGAGTCTGCAGGAGTCTCTCGAAGTCGGTCGGAGTCTGTAAGAGTTTATAACAGTCTGCATGAGTCTGCATGAGTCTGAAGGAGTTTGTCGGAGTCTGTAAGAGTTTGTCGGAGTCTGTCGGAGTCTGCAGGAGCCTGTCAGAGTCTGCAGGAGTCTGCCGGAGTTTGAAGGAGTCTACATGAGTCTGTATGATTCTGCAGTAGTCTGCAGGAGTCTGAAGGAGTCTGCAGGAATCTGTCGGAATCTGCAGGAGTCTGCAGGAGTCTGTCGGAGTCTGTCGGTGTCTGTCAAAGTCTGCAGGAGTCTGTCGGAGTCTGAAGGAGTCTGTAGGAGTCTGCAGAAGCCTGCAGGAGTCAGCAGGAGTATGCAGGAGTCTGTTGGAGTCTGCAGGAGTCTGCAGGAGTCCACAGGTGTCTGAAGAAGGCTGCAGGAGTTTGTCGGAGTCTTCGGAGTCTGTCGGAGTCTGTCGGAAACTGTCGGGCTCTGCAGGAGTCTGTCGGAGTCTGTCGGAGTTTATAAGTGTCTGTAAGAGACCGCAGGAGTCTGCAAGAGTCTGCAGGAGTCTGCAGGAGTCTAAAGGAGTCTGTCAAAGTCTGTCGGAGTCTGTAAGAGTCCGCAGGAGTCTGCAGGACTCCGCAGCACTCTGTCGAAGTCTGTCAGAGTCTGCAGGAGCCTGTCGGAGTCTGTAAGAGTCTGCAGGAGTCTGAAGGAGTCTGCAGGATTCTGCAGAAGTATGCAGGAGTCTGCAGAAGTCAGCAGGAGTCTGCACGAGTCTGCAGGGGTCTGCCGGAGTCTGCAGGAGTCTGCAGGGGTCTGTCGGAGTCTGCAGGAGTCTACAGGAGTCTGAAGGAGACTGCAGGAGTTTGTCAGAGTCTTCGGAGTCTGTCGGAGTCTGCACGAGTCTGCAGGAGTCTGTTGGAAACTGTCGGGGTCAGCAGGAGTCTGTCGGAGTCAGTTGAAGTCTATAAGTGTCTGTAAGAGACTGTAGGAGTCTACAAGAGTTTGTAGGAGTCTGTAGAAGCCTGTCGGAGCCTATAAGAATCTGTAGGAGTCTGCAGGAGTCTGCAGCACTCTGTCGAAGTTTGTCGGAGTCTGCAGGAGCCTGCCGGAGTCTGTAAGAGTCTGCAGGAGTCTCCAGGAATCCGCAGGAGTCTCCAGGAGTCTGCAGGAATTCTGCAGGAATTTGTAGGAGTGTGAAAGAGTCTGTAGGAGTCTACAGGAGTTTGTATGAGTATGAGGGAGTCTGCAGGAGTCTAAGGATCTTCACCAAATTTTAGAGATTTCCTTCGGCACCTCTGGAAGAATGCACTGGAGTTTGGAAGACAATGGATCGTTATTGGATGATATAATACACACACACACACACACACACACACACACACACACACACACACACACACACACACACACACACACACACACACACACACACACACACACACACACACACACACACACACACACACACACACACACATATACACACACACCTCCTCTTCCACAAGAGTTGGAGTAACGGCTCCGAGCTTAGAGATAATGAAATTGTTTTCAGTCCTGGGCGGGAATCGAACTCGGAATAGTAGAGTAGCGGCTGAGAACGCTATCACTGCGCCGTCGAAACGTGTGTGTGTGTGTGTGTGTGTGTGTGTGTGTGTGTGTGTGTGTGTGTGTGTGTGTGTGTGTGTGTGTGTGTGTGTGTGTGTGTGTGTGTGTGTGTGTGTGTGTGTGTGTGTGTGTGTGTGTGTGTGTGTGTGTGTGTGTGTTTGTGTGTGTGTAAGAGATAGTGTGTTTGTGTGAAAGAGAGAGAGACAGAATGTGTGTGTGTGTGCTTGTGTGTTTGTGTGAGAGACAAAGACAGATTGAGAGTGTGCACGAATGTGTGTGCGTGTATGAAAGAGAGATAGATAGATAGATGATAGAGAGAGAGAGAGAGAGAGAGAGAGAGAGAGAGAGAGAGAGAGAGAGAGAGAGAGAGAGAGAGAGAGAGATAGGACTGAGATGTGGCAGATAAATGGAAGGAGAGTGAAATTGGAAAAGAAAAAACAATCTGACAAGCGAAGGAGAATTGAAAAAGTGAACTGTAAGGAGGAGAGGAAGGGAGGGGAGGAGACGAAGGAGGAGGTGAGGAAAGAGGAAGAAAAAAAAGGCAGGGAAGAGGAAAAGGAGTAGGAAGAGGAGGTGGAAAGAGGAAGGGGAGGAGGAGGAAAATGTGGAGGGGAGAAAGGAAAGGAAAAGGAGAGAGGAGGAGGACAAGCAGAAGGAGGAGGAGGCGAAGGAGGAGGAGTAGGAGTAGGAGGAGGAGGAGGAGCTGAATATAAAGTAATGTTATAGAAGAAAAGTTGAAGTGCCAGACAGTGGCAGAAGGGGCAAAATGTGAATTGAGGCTGAAACAAAGAGAAAATAATAGAAAAGGTAGGTGGGGAGGGAAATAGGGAAAGAGAGAAAGCAAAAGAGGGAAGAGAAAACACACACATATGTATATGTATATGTATATATATATATATATATATATATATATATAATATTATATATGTGCATATATATATATATACATATATAAACATATATATAC
>NC_134783.1:22153659-22161159 GCF_046742065.1 Oratosquilla oratoria | reverse complement strand
TCCGTTGGAAATTGAAACGTGGACGAGCCGAGGATTCGAACCTAGCTAACCCGTAACAAAGTTACAGTGACTTAAACCAATGGGCTATCAAGGGTGGTTGAAAAAAGATATCAATTGATCACTGGGAACCTTTCCTGGAGTTGATAAATTACCTTGTTTAGATTGCAATGATGTATATTGGGGACAGACGGGTCGAGATCTCAATACCAGGGTTAAGGAGCACAAGAATTCTGTTAAATACGGACAGGAAAATTCTGCAGTATTTCAGCACGTCGCCAATAAAAACCACCGAATAAATTGGGACGATGCTGAAATAATTTATAAATCCAAATGTAGTTTCAGAAGAAAAATAGTAGAATCCTCCTTAATAAATAATTTCCCAAATTACAACATTTCCCATGGTCAATGGTCACCAGACTATTTCTTCTTTTATATACAGATCTCTATATCTTCGCTTATTCTTCTCCGAAAGTGGGCCATCAGTATTATATATATATATGTATATATATATACAGATATATATATATATATATATATATATACATATATATATATATCTATATATCTACATATCTATCTATCTATCTGTCTATATATATCTACATCTACATCTATATATATATATATATATATATATATATATATATATATATATATACATTTCCACTAATAAATTTTATTGGATGGCATTATCATATTTTGTAAAGGGGCTGAGGTAGGAACTTTGCTGCCTCAGTGAGATTTAAATGTGTGTATGTTAAGTCGAAAGTAGTAGACCTGAATTCAGAAACATGAGGGGGAGAAAGACGAAGAAGAAGAAGGGAGAGAGAGAGAGAGAGAGAGAGAGAGTAGACAGCGGTGCATGTGAAGAAAAAGATCGAGGACCTTGCCCAATAGCAACAGAAACGGAATAAAGGGGAGAAAGTGCGAGGTTTTAGTAATCGGGTCCGAACGGGTTGTGCTGTCTGGACGCATCACTCTCTTTTCACACGTATCGACTTTTCGCCGTGCGCCGTGCACGACAAGACGTCGTGTCTTCAAATAACCATGGGCATCTATGGACTCTTTCACACGTGATCGTGGTAACGGGAGAGCGCGACGTCATGTCTCGGACGGCGCACGGCGAAAAGTCGTTACTTGTGAAACGAGCATTGCAGATGCTCCAGGAAAAACAGAACTGGTAAACAATAGCAGAGGGAAACTTCGTCTTACGTGAGACCGAGAAGGACGTCTTATTGATATTTTGTTGGACATATCCAGAGCCTCTGTCCTTGGGAGAGGTTAGTAGTCTTCTTGAAGAACGAGGCATTTTTGACTTTGAAGGAATTGTGTCTAAGGAACACAACAATTCCAGGAAATGAAAGAAAACAAAATCTAATTGTAATTTCAAAGTACTGTCGAGGTAAAATTTCAAAAAAGAATTCCACGGAGAGAAAAGGAATGTGTAAATGAAAACTCGGATCGAAGAGTTCTGATGATATAGCGAGTCAGGGAAAAGATAGAAAACAAGTAATTTGTTATTGGGATTTAAAGACAGAGTAATTAGACGTGGGAAAATGAAAGGCATAGAAAGAAAAAGAATATCTGAAAGTAACTAGACAGAAGTTTTTGTTGGAACGTTAAGTTTACCATCTGTATGTGAAAAAAAGGACAGCTTACAGAATTTAAACCAAAAAGAGAGAGAGAACATGAAGATGAAGAGGAAGAGAAAGGAGAAAAAAAGAAGAAAAAGAAGAAAAATATGAAGAAAAATAAGAGGAAAAAAATAGAAAAAGAAGAAAAAGAAGAAAAAGAAGAAAAAAGAAGAAAAGAAGAAAAAGAAGAAAAGGAAGAAGAAAAATGAAGAAGAAAAAGAAGGAAAGGAAGAAGAAAAAACAGAAGAAAAAGAAGAAGAAAAAAATGAAGAAAAAGACGAAGAAGAAAAAGAAGAAGAAAGAAAAAAGAAAAAGAAGAAGAAAAAGAAGGAAAAGAAAAAGGAGAAGAAAAGGAAGAAGAAAAAGAAGAAGAAAAAAGAAAAGAAAAAAAAGAAGAAGATAAAGAAGAAAAAGAAGAAGCAGAAAAAGAAGAAAAAAGAGTAAGAAAAAAAAATAAGAATAAGAGGAAGGAAAACAAAAAAGAGGAAGAAAATAAGAAGATGAAAAAAAAGAAAAAAGAAAGTAGATGAAGAAGAAATTATAAGAGCGAACGGAACGATAAAAAAAACAGCTTACCACGATTTTCAAACATAGATTCAAGTATTACAGCGCTTAACAAACAAAAGCATTGGAACCTTGGATAAGACGAATAACGCTTGTTTCACACTTATCAACTTTTTGCCGTGCTTCGTCCACGACACGACGTCGTTATCTCAAATAACCATGGGCATTTAAGGTCTCTTTCAAAAGTCACGACCTAGATCCTGTGTAAAAGCGTTCATAGACAACCATTGTTATTTGAGAGCACGACGTCGTGTCGTGGACGGCGCACGGCGAAAAGTCGATACGTGAACAACGAGCCTAATAACATAATTTCAGACTTGGTAAATAACCATCCCAGATGCTAGCACTGGGAAAGGAAAAACATCTGGTGATGGAACAGAAAATGTATGTGGATTCAGAACCGGAAGAAACCCGGAAAAGACAAAATGGCGGCAAAAAAAAAAAAAAAAAAAAAAAAAAAAAAAAAAAAAAAAAAAAAAAAAAAAAAAAAAAAAAAAAAAAAAAAAAAAAAAACTGAAGAATCCAAAATGGAGGAAAGTCGGAGGGAGGCGAGACATCGGGTACAAGGCTGCGCCCAAAGAATAGCAGTAAATCTCTATAAGAATGGGGTCAGTCGATGGGGGAAACAGTTCGAGGAGAAAGAATGGGGTGGGAAACACGAAAAACGGGAAAACAAGCTATATCGAGACGAAATAATAAATAAATAAGAATGTCTGAATGAATAAATGAATTAATAAGAAAAGATAGATAAAGAGACAAATAGAAAAACAAGCTATATCGAGACGAAATAATAAATGAATAAGAATGGCTGAATGAATAAATGAATAAATGAGAAAAGATAAATATAGAGACAGATAGGAAAAAGAATAAATAGATAAATAAATCAATAAATAGGTAGGTAATTAGATGAACAAATAAGAATGATTAGAGAAATAGATATAAATAAGTGACCAATAGATAAAGAATAAATAGATGAATAAACAGATTAATAAAATGAACGGATAGATAGATAAATAAATGAGGTTTTGTTTCTGTTTTTTCCTGTATGCCATAACCATGAAATGCTGTTTTTTGATATCCTAGAGGTTCCATCCACGCTAATTAAAATCGTTTATCATCCATCAATTACTGCTTGACTTGGGATTGTCTTATCCTCTGGGGAGTTCTGTGGTCCCCGAGGGACCTAAGGACAAGTCAGGATCCTGGATCTATATCATCAGCCTCTGGATTAGCTGAATAAAAAAGAAAGAAAGAAAAAAGGCAGACTGACGGGGACACAAAGTGATAATGAGAGTAACGAAACTTATTGGGGGGAGACAATTGATATGGGGTGTTGTGGGGTGGGAAGGGAGTTAGCAGATTGATTGTGGGGGCTGGGGAGGGGAAGAAAAATGAATTAAAAATTGGGGAGGGAGGGAAGGAGGAAGTAGAATAGGGTAGAGATTGACGAAGAGAAATGTGGGAAGATATTGTGGTGGGAGATATTTGATATGGGGTGAGGGTATTAGTAGATCGATTGTGAGGGATGGGGGAGAAGAGAAGGATAGATAAAAAACTGGGAGTGGAAGGGAGGGAGGGAAGGATGAAGTAGACGAGGGTAGAGATTGACGAAGATCAACGTCGGCCAGAAGTGAGTCGACGCGTCTGTAGAAACGCTTATGATGATTGCAAGAGGAATGGACGCCCAGCCGGGGCTGGATCAACGATATGTGAAATTGGAAGGCGTCAGGAACAGAGGAACCCGCCCCAGACCATCACCGGATAGACAGCACCAGAAGTAGGTCCGGAAAAGCACCAAGTGAGGACGAAGTCTTCATTAGTACGATGATTTGGTGAACTGGTGAGGATCGAAGGAGCGAAATATTGTACCAGTAAAGAGTTTGTCCTTTTACAGGGGGTTTCCTCTTCTCCTTGTCGTCAGTTGCCTTTTGATTTCATAACCAGAAGTCGTAATTCTGGAAAGTTATATATATATATATATATATATATATATATATATATATATATATATATATATATATATATGTATATATTATATTCAACGTAGCTGTGTCTCCCTTCGATGACTAGCGTGCACACGATCGCACGCACTCATATTCAACGAGATGGCACTTTCGACAAAGGCTAACGTCTCTTTTGGGACATCCATTGTTCAGTGACCAAGCTCACCGACTTTCTGGCAACGCCCGTTTGACGAACAATATATTCTCGGCATCTCAGGTGAAGCTCTCTACCTTGAACAATTCACAGCTGCATCTCGGGTCAAACCACCTGCACGACCGGCCAACGTCTCAACCGACGCGACAAATTTTCCATCAACTGATACGGCAACTTTACATACGTATAATATGTTTCTGGCAATCCTCCGGGCCTTGCTAGGGGCTTGCCGTGTGTATTGTAGTTAGAACTTAGCTTGGAGAATTAAAGCCATGAACTCCGCCCGAGTTTCCTTCATCACCAATTCCAAATGTAGTGTACCACAACCTACACACACACACACACACACACACACACACACACACACACACACACACACACACACACACACACACACACACACACACACACACACACACACACACACACACACACATACACGCACACACACATACATACACGCACACACACACACACACACACACACACACACACACACACACACACACACACACACACACACACACACACACACACACACACACACACACACACACACACACACACACACACACACACACACACACACACACACACACACATACATTATATATATATATATATATATATATATATATATATATATATAATAGATATATATATACATATATATAAAAATATATATATACACTTAAAATATGTACTTAAAATCACACACTTTACAAGGTATGCTGTAGATACATCTTTTTCTTTTTTAATTCAGGTGATATTTAATAACAACTATAATGTTAAGAACTATCTTACTAGAAATACTCCAATATATATATATAGCGAGAGACAGCGGCAGACAGGCAGACAGACAGGCAGACAGACAGAAAAAATAAAGACCACACACACTCGCACACACACACACACACACACACACACACACACACACACACACACACACACACACACACACACACACACACACACACACACACACACACACACACACACACACACACACACACACACACACACACACACACACACACACACACACACACACACACACACACACACACCATGAGCATAGCTCCCTTCCCGTATAATACAACTAGGTAAATACAAACACTCTCTCTCTCTCTCTCTCTCTCTCTCTCTCTCTCTCTCTCTCTCTCTCTCTCTCTCTCACACACACACACACACACACACACACACACACACACACACACACACACACACACACACACACACACACACACACACACACACACACACACACACACACACACAAATACACACGCACAGCGAAAGAGGGGGGAGGAAGATACAGGCTTCGTAGAAGGCAATGAGGATGATGAACTGCGTAATACGGGACAGGTATTGTCACGGCCTAATGAATTGGGTTCAGTTAAGGCGCAGCAGCAGCAGCAGCAGGCGGGCGGGCAGGGAGATTCCTCCGGGCCCCTCGATCAGACACCGAAAGGTCCGGAGAGTTGCCGGGAGGGGAAGGAAGAGACGGGAGGGAACTCAAATTCAGCCGAGATGAAAACGGAGGAGGAGGAAAAGGAGGAGGAGGAAGAAGAGGAGGATGAGGTGGAGGAAGACGAGGAGGGGAGAAGGAATAGAAGGAAAAGGAGGAGGAGTTGTGAGGAGAAGGAGAAGGAAAAGGAGGAGGGGAAGGATAAGGAGGAGGAGATGTGAGGAGGAGGAGAGAGGGGGAGGAGAAGTTTTAGGAAGACGAGGAATAGGGAGAGAAGAAGGAGGATGAGGTGTGAGGAGGAGGAGTGGGAGGAGAAGGAACAGTGAGAGAAGAAGGAGGAGGAGGAGGAGAAGGGGGAGGAGGAGGAGGAGAAGGAGGAGGAGGAGGAGGAGGAGGAGGAAGTGAAGGAAAGGAGGAGGAGGAGGCGCGAGGTACAACACGTGCAAGAAAGCACGAGAAGGGGAGAAAGAGAAACGGAGCAAAAAAGAGAGAAAGAGAGAAAGATAGAGAAAGAAAATAAGTAAAATAAAGGAAAATAGCTAAATAGCTAAATAGATAAATAGATAAATAGGGAGAGAGAGAGAGAGAGAGAGAGAGAGAGAGAGAGAGAGAGAGAGAGAGAGAGAGAGAGAGAGAGAGAGAGAGAGAGAGAGAGAGAGAGAGAGAGAGAGAGAGAGAGAGAGAGAACGAGGGAGAGAGAGAACGAGGGAGCGAGAGGGAGAGACGAGGAAAAAAAAATGAGAACGAAACAACAAAAGAAAGAGAAATGAAAATGGAGAAGCCATACTTGGAAAGGAAAAGAGAGAGAGAGAGAGAGAGAGAGAGAGAGAGAGAAATTAAGGGAGAGAACTTGTTCGAGTAAAGCGTTAACAAAGTTTGAGGCGGAGAATCATCAGGAGGGAAGGCTGGTGGCGCAAAGAAAGCCTGCCAGCCAGCCAGCCAGCCAGCCAGCCAGGGAGAGAGAGAAAATATCGCCAGGGAAGCAAGAGAAAGCTTCTCGTAGAGAAACAGTGCCAGAAAAGTGAGATAAAAGAGATAAATTCTCAATGGATGTGCGTGTGTGTGTGTGTATGTGCGTTTGTGTGTGTTTATATGTGTGTGTGTGTGTGTGTGTATTTGTGTGTGCTTTGTGTTTATATGTGTGCATTTGTGTGTGTTTATATGTGTGTGTGTATTTATGTGTGTGTGTGTGTGTGTGTGTGTGTGTGTGTGTGTGTGTATATGTGTATGTGTATGTGTTCGTGTGTGTATGTGTGTATGCATGTATGTGTGTGTGCATGTTGGCTGGGAATGCACGAGGCAGTGCGCTGAAGAATGAGACATTGAGTAGAAGAACAGGAAGAAGAAACGGTAGGAATTAATCACAAAGCGGGGGTGAGGGGTGAGGGGGTGGCAGTGGGGGATGGGGGGCGGATGGGGGGGATATATGATAATGAGGAATGCAATATTGCAGACGAGGAAAGAGTAGACGAAATACGAGGAAAGATTTCATAGAGAAGAAGATACATAGGAGCGTGGGGGTAGGAGAGTTGGAGGAAGACGTAGAGAGAGGAGGGGGGCGGGGTGGAGGAGAGAGCAAAGAGAGAGGACGACGACGAAGAAGTATAATTAGGAAGAAGGCAGCCAAAGAGGGAAAGTGGGCACTGAAGGTGGAAGGCATGTAGGCAATGTTGTCAA
>NC_134783.1:22138659-22148659 GCF_046742065.1 Oratosquilla oratoria | reverse complement strand
CAAGATCAACGACGACGAAAATAACACAAAGTGTCAAAAAAAAAAATACATAGAGAAAAGGGAAGACAAAAGAAAAGAAAAGAGAGGTTGAAGCGAAGGAGAATGACAACAAGAAGAGAAAATCATGAAAAGAGGAATGCGACGGAGGATGCAATTGAAAGATGACGGGCCCCTATGAAGGAAGGAAAGAGAGGCGGGGGAAGAGGGAAGGAGAGGAGAAGAGAGGAGAAGAAGGAGGAAAGGGAGGAAAGGAGAGGACGCGGTGGGAGGGAGGGGAAAGGGGGAAGGGGAAACGACGGGAGACAGGGCTGAGGAGGAGAAAGAGGAAGAGGAGGTTGCGGTGGATGGAGATGAGGGTGAGGAAGAGGAAGAAGTTGAGGACAAGGAAATTGAAGATGAAGATTTAGAGTAAAAGGAGGACAAAGAGAAGAAAGAAAAGGAGGAAGAGGAGGAGGAGGAGGAGAAGGTAGAGGAGGAGGAGGGGAAGAATAAGAACAAGAACGAGAATATGAAAAAGAGAACAAAGAGAAGGAAAAAGAGGAAGAAGAAGAAGAAGAAGAAGAAGAGGAAGAAGAGGAGGAGGAGGAGGAGGAGGAGGGGGTGGATAAAGAGGTGGAAGATGAGGAAGATGAAGAGTAAGAAAAGGAGGAAGAAGAGGAGGAAGAAGATGAAGAGGAAGAAGAATAAGAGGAGGAGGAAGAGGAAAAAGAAGAAGAAGAGGAAGAGGAAGAGGAAGAGGAAGAAGAAGAGGAGGAGGAGGAGGAGGAGGAGGAGGAGGAGGGGGTGGATAAAGAGGTGGAAGATGAGGCGCAGTATCTCTTATCTTAATGGCGCTGTCTTCTCCTGCTGCTGATTCAGCCCCTCCCCCTCCTTCGACGCCTCCTCCTCCCCCCTTCCTTCGCCTCCTTCCTCTCTCTCTCTCTCTCTCTCTCTCTCTCTCTCTCTCTCTCTCTCTCTCTCTCTCTCTCTCTCTCTCTCTCTCTCTCTCTCTCTCTCTCTCTCTCTCTCTCCTCATCCTCTTCCTTTTGTCAATCATCATCACCCTCCTATTACTCCTCTCATTTGTAATCTCCGTTTCTTTCTCTTCCTCCCCTTCTCCTCTTCTTCTCTTCCTCTTTCTCATCCTCCCCCTCCTTATCCTCCTCCTTCTACTCCTCCTCCTTCCACTCCTCCTCGCACTCCTATTCTTCTTTGTCGTCGTCCTAGTCTATCTCCTTTCCTCCCTCCTCTCCTTCTTCTCTTTCTCTTCTCTCTGAACCTGCTTTTCGTTCTTCTTGTTCTCTTCGTTCTCTAACTCCCCCTTCCCCTCTCAATCCCCTCCTCCTTCCCCTCCTCCTCCTCCTCCTCCTCCTCTTCATCTTCCAAATCTATTTCATCCATTTCCATTTCATTTTCTTCCTTTATTTCTCTTCCTCCTGTTTCTCCTCTTCCTTTTTTCTATTACTTCCTCTCGTCCTCTTCCTCATCCTCTTCCTTCTTCTCTTATTTTCCCATTTCCTTTCCTTACCTTCTTCCTTTACTCCTCCTCCTGTTTCTCCTCTTCCTTTTTTCTATCACTTCCTCTCGTCCACTTCCTCATCCTCTTCCTTCTTCTCTTATTTCCCCATTCCCTTTCCTTCCCTTCTTCCTTTACTCTTCCTCCTGTTTCTTCTCTTCCTTCTTCCCTCACTCCTCTTATTCTTCCTCCTCCTCTTCTTTCCTCTTTTTTCTTGCCTCCCTAAACACTCTTCTTCAGATAAAGTTCTTCTTCTTTCTGTTTTGCTTTTCATTTCTTCTGTTCGTTTTCCTTTGTCCCCTTACATTCCCTTTCTACTCCTCTCTACTCTTCCTTCTTCCTCCTCGTCTTCCTTACTCATTTTTCATTCCCCCAATTCCCTTCTTCTTCTGTTCCCTTTCTCTCCTCCTCCTCTTCCCCTTTCCCTTCTTTCTTAATCCTCCCCGTTCCTCCTCCTGTTCCTCCTTTTCCTTCTACCCAATTCTCACATTCCCCCCATCTCCCATTCTCCCCATTCCCCCCTCCCCCCTCCCCCTCCCCCTCCCTCATCCTTCTGGGGGGGGGGGCAATCATCTTCTGGTCCGTTCCTGCAAACCATTTTCTTAACTTTACGTTCTAGACACGCCCCCCTTTGGCCTCCTACCCCTCCATCTCCTCCTCCTCCTCCTCCTCCTCCTCCTCCTCCTCCTCCGTCTCCCCCACCTCCTTTTCCATCTCCTAAACTTGCCCCTCTCATCCCTCCTTTATTTCTTCCTCCTCTCTCTCTGTTTCCCCTTCCACCTCTTCTTCTTCTCCCTATCTTCTTCTTTCTCCTTCTCTTCCTCCTCCTCCTCCTCCTAGACCTCCTTTCCGATTCCTCCTTCTTTTACTACTGCCTCTCCGCTTCCTCTTCCATCTCTCCCTCTCTTCCTTATCTTCTCCCTCCTCCTCCTTCTCATTCTCCACCTCCTCCTCTTCTTCCCATCGCAGTCCTCCTCCTCTTCTTTCTCACTTGTTCCATGTTCTCCTCCTCTCCCCTTGTTCCTCTTTATCGGACATTTGTTCTCTTACACCCGTTACTCTCGCAACGCCTAATTCCTCACTTCTCCCCTTCCCTCTCTCTCTTTCTTCCTCTCTTTCTCTTTCTCTCTCTCTTTCTCTCAGAGGATTTACTACTCTTCGTTTTCTATTTTCCAGAGCTCTCTCTCTCTCTCTCTTTCCCTCTCTCTTTCTTTCCTCCTTTCTCTTTTTTTGCTCTCGTACATCTCTACTCTTTCTTCTCCTCTTTATTCACCTTTTCTTCTCACTCATTCTCTCCATTCATCCCACCTCCTATTATCGCTTCCTCTCTTTATTTACGTTTTTTGGAAGCCGTAATTTTCGCCCTGTCTAATCTGTCTCCTTCTCCGTCCCTTTTTTTCTTCCTTCTGAATTTATCTCCTCCTCCTCCTCCTCCTCCTCCTCCTCCTCTCCTCCTACTCCTCCTTCTCTTCCTCCTCCTTCTCTTCCTCCTCCTCCTCCTTCTCTTCCTCCTCCTCCTCCTTCTCTTCCTCCTCCTCCTCCTTCTCTTCCTCCTCTTCCTCCTCACCTCCTCCCCCCTTTCCTCCTATCTACTTCTCTTTCCGCCTACTCTTCTTTCTCCTCCTCCTCCTCCTTTCCCAGCTCCTCTCCTTCCCCTACCCCACTCCCTCTCCTCCTTCCTTTCCTCCTCCTCCCTTTCCTGCTTCTCCTCCCCTTCCTCCTTTTTCCATCCACCTCCTTCTCCTTCTCCCCTTCCTCCTTCTCCTACTACTTCCTTCCCTACCTCTCCTCCTCCTCCTCCTCCTTGCCATCCTCCCCTGCCTCTTCGCACACTGTTTCCCCTTCCTCCTTATTCTTTTGCCTTCCTCCTCGCCTTCTTCGTCCTTCCCTTCTCTCCCTCTCCCCTTCCAACTTTCATTCAAAGCATCTTTTGTTGTCACTTCCTTTTTCGTATTTTCGCATCCTCGACCCCCCTCCCCCTCCCTCTCTTCTGCCCCCCCCCGACTCTTCTCCCTCTAATTCTCTCCTCTTCCCTTCTCTAATTACTTAATTATTGATCTACTCTTCCTCCTCATTTCATTCTCCCCGTTCTTCTCTTTGACCATTTTCTCTCATTTGAACTTTGTTCTTTCCTCCTCTATTCCTTTTCTCCTTTCATTTGTATTATATTTTCTCACATTTGATATTCTTTTTCTCATCTTGGCTTTTCTTCGCTTCCGTCTCAACCCCTGCTTTGCTTCTCTCTCTCTCTTTCTCTCTCTGTCTCTCTATCACCCTTCTCTCTCTCTCTCTCTCTCTCTCTCTCTCTCTCTCTCTCTCTCTCTCTCTCTCCTCTCATCCCCTCTCTCTCTTCCCTCTCTCTCCTCTCTCTCTCCTTCTCTATCTCTCTTCTTCCCTCACCTTTTAATCTGCTCTCTTTCTCTTCAACCTCTGCCCTTCTCTCCTCCTCTCATTTACTGCTCTCTCTCTCTCTTGCTCCTCCACCTTCTTCACAAATTCCAAATCTGCTCTCTATCCCCCCTCCACCTCTGACTCTGCTCTCCTTTCCTCTCCATCTCCTACACTTCTCTCTTCTCTCCGCCCACCTCCTCCTCCACTGCTCTCTGTCCTCTCTCTCCCCATCTTCTGCTCTGCTACCTCCGCCCCAGCCGCCTCCTGATCTGCTTGATCCTCCTCCTCCTACTCCTCCTCCTCCTCCTCCTCCTCCTCCTCCTCCTCCTCTACATCCTGTCTACTCCCTCTCCCCTCCTCTCCTGATTTTCTCTTTCCTCATTCTTCACCTCGTACTCGTAATCTACTCCTCCTCTTCCTCCTCCTCCTCCTCCTCTTCCCACACCTCAACTCTCTACTCTTTTCTACATTTCCTGATGCCCTTTCTCCTCTTATCCCACCTCCTATGCTCTCTTCCCTCCTCCTCCTCCTCCTCCTCCTCCTCTTCCTCCTCCACCTCAACTCTCTTCCCTCCACCCCCATTTCCTGATGTCTTCTCTCCTCCTCCTCCTCCTCTTCCTCGTCCCACCCTTCCCCTGCTCGGAACTTATCACGTTCCTCCTGCGGTCGATCCGATCATTCGAGTGGCCATAACAGGTCGATCTAATCACCAAAGGCGCCATACAAGGCCTATCAGACCTTCGACGGGGTCATATAAACCCGATTAGCTCCTCAGCGGGAACGTCTGAAGTCGAACAGATGGCTCTCCTGTCGACTTGGACGAGATCGATCGAATCCCGTTCTCTTAGGTCGATCGGGGGGGGAGGGGGATGGGGGTATTCGTCGGGTCGATCGACGCGTTAAAGGGATCGATGTGAGGGGTATCCGGGTTGGTTTGGGCTTTAGGGGTCTGTCGCCTTCAGGAGATGGGATATGAGGATCGCGAGGCGTCTCTGAAGGGTCCTCGGCTTCTGGTTCTGCAGTGCTGAATCAGTCGTGCGGTGATGCTCGGAAGGGTGAGCTGGCTGGCGGTGTTTGGGTCTACCCGGATACCGGCAGCGGTGGCCAAGACGAAGGACGGCTCTCCATCCGCGCCGGGCAGTCGAGAGGAAATTTCTGTTGGATACCGTTAAACAGTGTTGGTGGAGAGGGGAATTATCGCCTGGGGGGGAAACAGGAAGAAGAAGAGGAGGAGGAGGAGGATTAGGAGGAAGAGGAGGAGGAGGAGGAGGAGGAAGAGGAGAGCTAAACAAGGCGAGACGGACGACGCGGGAGGGAGGAGTAGAAAGACGGAAATTAAAAGTGTGAGACAGAAGAAGTCAAGACAGGACGTGTCTAAGACCGCGCTGAGGGGTGGAACATTCAAATCGAATTACGCGTCTGGAGAAACCGCAGGGATGGAGAGGACGAGAAACTGGATGAACAGAGAACGAAGGAACTTGCCAGTGTGAGATGCTGCGGGTTGCCTTCTTGAAGGAAGAGGGTAGTAAACACGTTACTTCCAAGGGAAGTTGGCCTGTTAGGAATATTGTCGGCGGTAGGCAGATCGAAGAGCTAGAATAGATTTATTGAGATAAAAGGCGAGGCTGGTGATGGGGTATTGGAGATGAAAAAAGACTGATGCTGGGAGAGGTGAGGGGGTGAAAGGCGCGCGTGTGTGTGCGAGAGAGAGAGAGAAAGAGAGAGAGAGAGAGAGAGAGAGAGAGAGAGAGAGAGAGAGAGAGAGAGAGAGAGAGAGAGAGAGAGAGAGAGAGAGAGAGAGAGAGAGAGAGAGAGAGAGAGAAGAGAGAGAGAGAAGAGAGAGAGAGAGAGAACAAGAAGAAGTACGTTTTGAACACAACAAACGACGAGAGTGGTCACTGAGGACGGTAGATTGACAGAAAACGGGAAACTGACAAGTTGGATCGAGAGAATGGGAACTGAGGAATAAAGAGAAAGAAAAGAAACTGGGGAGAGGGAATATTCTAGTTAAAACAAACGCAGGGATAACGAGGCTGAGAGACAAAAGGTGAAAGCATGAAAGGTTGTTTGTTCTCACACAGACAAGAGTTGATAGAAAGTTCGGAAGAAAGGGGAGAGAGGAAAGGGGGAGGAGATGTAAGAGATGGGAAGGAGATCACTGTTGGAGGAGAGACAATCTGATAGAAATGTTGGAGAAGAAGGGACGAGCTAAAAAAGATGAAGAGTCGAGGAAGATGAGCGTCTGAGTAGCGAAGGCGAGAGTATAAGGGTGGGAGGGCGTGGAAAGTCTTTTGGGACGTCAACATGGGTGGGGGAAGAAGGTGGGAGTAGTTGGGGGAGATCAGAGCAGGGGGGAGAGGAGGGAAAAGGAGGCCATGGGAGGAAAAAGGAAGGGAGAGGAAGGGAGAGGATAAAGAATGGTGGGAGGGAAGGAGAAGGGAGAGGATGAAAGGGAGGAAGAGAAAGGAAGAGGGAAGAAAGATAATGTAGAGGAGAGTGAAGAGGTGGGGTAGGAAAGGGAGGAGGAAGGGGGAGAGGAGAGGCAAGGGGAGGGAAGAGGAGGGAGGAGAAGAAAGTGGGACAAGAAAGGAGAAGGGGGAAAAAGGGTAAGAGAAAGATCAGCTTCTGATGGGAGGAGGAGTGGGCCTCTGTTGATGACAATGTTTCTCAAAAATTATCAGCTGCGCGCGATTAACGTCCACAGGAAGAGCCGAAGCTATTGCGGGGAGGCCTTCAGGTGGTAGAAGAGGTTTCACTTTTTATGGCCAAAGGAATAGGGCGAGAGAAGAAGCAGCAATTCATGAAATAGTATAGAGTAGATTACTGTATGTATATATATATATATACATACGGTCACGTAACCTGAGCTTGTTCCTTTTCCACCTCACATTTTTGTATATAAGCTTATGCCTTCCACTATGTATTCATTCTGCTGAAGAGGGTCACAGTTAGTGATCGAAATATACAGAACGGTCGACATTAGTGTCTTCTTTTTCCGACTGTGGGATAAAAAGTTTATATATACATGTGTGTATACATGTATGTATATATATATATATATATATATATATATATATATATTTATACATACATACATAAATACATGAACTGAATCGCTATTAGCAGCGCATATCATACAAGTAATATCTAACAGTCGCCCCGGGATTCGAACCGAGCCCTCGCTTAATGCCAGGCCAGCACCTTACCGACTGAGCTAAAGGAGCTTCAAAAGACTCCAACATGGAGTTGATCTAACTCCCGAAGAATCTAGGTAGACTGCTAACTGCCGTCATTACCTACGTTTCACAGAGTCCTGAGCTCAAAGCATAGACACTGGTTAGGCTGGTACGATACCTTGATGGGCTTTTGTCGTTGTAAATACCTGAAGTGAATCGCTAGTGTCAGCACATATCATACAAATAATTTTCAACAGTCATCTCACTCCTATAGCTCAGTCGGTAAGGTGTTGGCCTGCTGTCAAGCAAAGCCTCGGTTCGAACCCCGACGGCGACTGTCAGGAATTATTTGTATGATATACATTGCCGCTAGCGATTCACTTCAGATATTTACAACGACGAAAGCCCATCAAGGTTTTCTACCAAGTTCACCACTGGCAATGTGCTGGGCTTGGGGCTCTGTAGAAATTTAGATAAGGACGGCGGATAGCAGTCTAGATAGATTCATCGGCAGTTAGATCAACTCCAAGTTGGAGTCTTTTGAAGCTTCTTTAGCTCAGTCGGTAAGGTATTGGCCTGGCGTCAAGCGAGGCCTTGGTTCGTATCCCGGGGCGACTGTCGGAATTATATATATACATACATACATACATACATACATGCATACATACATATATATTTTGCAACCTCTTTGTTGCTGCAGCACATTTGATAGAAATATAAAATTCAAAATTCTTTATGAATACGTGTTCTTTTTTTTTGTATTGACAAAAACTTGGACAAAATTTCGTTGGAAAATAACTCGTAAAATAATGTACAAAAAAGAGTAAAAACGTAAAAAGATAACTCGTAAAAAACGAAAAAAAACTCGTGAAAAAACGCGTTAAAAACCCTCCAAAAAGGATGAAAAAGAAGGCGAGACAGCTCTATCAGCCGAGCTGGCCAGGCAGCTGTCTATGAATGTGCGTATTATTGGCAGCAGTGCATATCACGTGCTGCTGCATAGGAGGAAAGCTGCTGCAGCTCGTGGTGGGAGTCTGCAGCTGTCCCAGACTCTGGTTTTTGT
The DNA here is from genome assembly GCF_046742065.1 of Oratosquilla oratoria. Lineage (NCBI taxonomy): Eukaryota > Metazoa > Arthropoda > Malacostraca > Stomatopoda > Squillidae > Oratosquilla > Oratosquilla oratoria. The sequence goes on along the minus strand of NC_134783.1, from coordinate 22,140,534 downwards.
GTCTTGAAAATACAAATAAAGTAGAGAAAAAATATGATAAATAAATGAATACATTGATCAATAAATCAATAATTACGAAAGTAAACAAAAAATCGATAATAAACAAATATCTAAATTTGTAAATAGACGATAAACTCATAACTAAGAACAAGGATAAACAGAAAACTAGATAGATACAGTAATAGATATGTTTAATAAATATAAAAACAAACAAGAAAATAAATAAATAAAATTATAAACAAATAGACAAATGAATGAATGAAATGAGGCGAGATCAAAATAAAAGGAGAAACACGATAAAATTTCAGAAATTCCATCTGAGATTGTGGTGCTGTCGAATCGCTGGAACAGCTGAGATGCTGAGCTGCATTTTCCGCCTGCCTGATCCAACAGCTTGCAGAAACCCAAAGCAGCTTTAGCCTAAGTTCTCAGCTCTCCTCATCTACAGCTGGAAGAGCTCTGAAGCTGTTATGCTCACTTTGTAACTAGAGAAACGTCTCAAATTCCCCTCATGTAATTAATACTATTCCTCAATAATTCTCCCATATTATTGACATATTGTAAATGAGGAGCCATGCAGAGGGTGGAGAAGGATGATGGTGATGATAGTAAGATTGGTGTAAAATATTGTACCAATTTAAGTCTTTTTGCAAATTCATCAGTTACTCCTTCCGAACCCACGCTGAGAGTGAGGAGGTAGGTTGTAAGATAAATGATAACTATGAAATTGATAATAATGATAACAATAGTAATATTAGTGATAAAGAATGATGATAAATACTACTACCACTACTACTACCACTACTACTACTATTGGGAATAATAAAGCAATAATGATACTGCAAATAATGTTAGGACGAAACATAAAGGGTACAATGATTTTGGAATGTCGAAAGGAAAAGAATGGGGATGGATAAGCAAAAAAAAAAATAGAAAAAATAAATGAATAAATAAATAAATAAAATAAGGATAAATTAAGGGTAAGTAAATGAGTATAAAACAAGAAAAAAAAAAGAGGAGGGTGGACAGGAGGAGTAGAGTAAAACTTACAGAGTACACAGGACATGGAGTGCCAGGAGTGGAAGACTCGAGAAGTAATTTGAACACGACTTACGATGACTCGAGAATTCGAGAGACAGAGAACGAAGGAGATGGAGGGTGGGCTTCGAGGGTCAGCTTCGAGGGGGACAAGCAAGACCCACGAAATAAGGAATGAAGGAACGGAGGAAGAGGAATGTAATACAAGAGTATGTAGGAAATACTCGGGGGACTGTTACTAAAGTTGCTTTCTCCATTACAGCAAGCTAAATCTTGAAACGTAAAAGCATCTGAATACGAAATAAACTTAGTTATGATAAACTAAAGAATAATATTATATAATGTAATATATATATATATATATATATATGTATATATATTCATGTATATATATATATATACATATATATACATATATATATATATACGTCTATACATACATACACAAACACACACACGCATATATATACATATATATATACATATATATATAATATATATCATATACATACATATACATATATATATATATATATTATATATATATATATACATATATATATACATGTATAAATATACACATATATATACATTATATATATACATATATATATACATATAACATATATATATACATATATATATATATACATATAACATATATATATATATATAACATATATAAATATATATTTATGTATGTATATATATATATATATATATATATATATATATTGTTACAACCGCACCTCTAACCTAAAATAATTAGTTAGTAAATAGGGGACCTGGTAGGACAATAATAACTCTTACAGATATTGCCTCATCCCTTAAAGGTGG
>NC_134783.1:22128659-22133659 GCF_046742065.1 Oratosquilla oratoria | reverse complement strand
AGATATGCATTATGGTTGTGATGTGTGGAATTGGTTACAATCTCGTAAGTACGAGTAGCTGGGGCCTAGATCATATCATTACGGTTATCATTGAGTCTTCTTGTTCGGCGTAAGAGGCTGGTAGATAAAGGTAGACAAGTAAGGTAGATAGAGGGGTAGATGTCGAGAATTTAATTTTTATGAGTTGGATGTTTGGTAAACATCATCATCATCATCATCATCATTATTATTATTATTATTATCATTATTATTATTATTATTATTATTATTATCATTATTATTATTATTATTATTATTATTATTATTATTATTATTATTATTATTATTATTATTATTATTATCATTATCATTATCATCATTATTATTATCATTATTATCATTATCATTATCATTATCATTATTATTAATTATTATTATTATTATCGTTATTTCTATCATTATTATCATCATCGTCATCATTATCATCACTACCATCATCATTATTGTTATAATTATTATCATTATCATTATTATCATGATCATCATTATCATCATTTTTGTCATTATCATTAGTCATCATTATCATTATTATCATCATTATCATTATTGTCATCATTATCATTATCATTATCATTATTGTTATCATTATCATCATTTTTATTAGTTTTTTTGATTAATTTCATTACTTATTATTTTCATTATTAATTTTTTCATTAGTATTTTCATTATCTTCATAATTAATTTCATTATTATTACCATCATCATCATTACTATTACTATAATTGTTACTACTTTTATAAAAAAAAAATTCTGTATTCTTTAATTCTAATTATTTTTCATTTTTTCACCTTTTACTTCTCCGATTGCGAATTTGATTTCATTACCACTCCCATTTTGCGGACATTTAATTAAAGCCCAACCAACTTTTCACAAATAGGAGGAAGAGGGGACGGGAGAGGTAGGCATCTTCATTTCTTTTTTCTTTTTTTAATAAATCTACGAAAGTTAAGGTGCGTAAACAATTTAACTACAAAAGTTGGCCAATTTCGGGCAACTGCTGCAGCGCAACCTGTTCGACGAAAACAAAGAAGCAATATTCCCTGACACACATCCATGAAGAAGCAAGATGGGGGCTATAGTTGACCGACACTGTGCTATGATGGGGTGGTGTCCTTCTCTGACAAAAGTCAAACGAAAGAAACGAGACAATCAATAGGGGACTCGTTCTCAGATAGTGTTCAATCTAGTGCCCAAAACTGCCGGCAGTTGCCATCTTTAAACATACTGTCCTCCCTCTCTTTCTCTTTCTCTCTCTTTCTTTCTCTCTGTCTTTCTTTCTCTCTCTCTCTCTCTCTCTCTCTATCTGTATCTCTCTTTGTCTCTCTACCTCTACCTCTATCTCTGTCTCTGTCTCTGTCTCTTTCTCTGTCTCTCTCTCTCTCTTTGTATTTTATGAACAATTATCCCACATACAATGTTTATGCACTCCATCTATTAACTCGAAGACCAATAATCCCAATTTTCACTTACCACAGTCCATTTACTTTAGTATCAAACATTATTTTTTTTCTCTCAAAGCTTTCTTCCGTCAGCAAGTGGGATGGCTCCACCTAAATAGAATAAAATCACCTGGCAGAGTGCAGGATGATGCATGGGAGGAAGGAACTCCAAAGGTTAAGTCTTTGTAATCACGAAAAAGAACAGAAATTCAAAGACTGACAACAACACAAGGAGCGATGACGCAATTCCTTTCGGATTTGATATGTCATTATCTGTATGAAATAACATATTTCTTTTTCAGATTTGATTCGTTATCCCATGTAAGGGGGGAAAAGCCTTTGGTATATGAATGTATGTAATTTGTTATCAGCAATGTGTCATGATGCTTGCATGTAAATAAAAGCATTGATACACAAAGTGGCAACAGCTACGTTGCCCATATAAGGATCTCTCTGAGGTTGGATGAACTCTCAACAGAACAAAAGCAACCTGTTTATCTATCCGTCTATCTATATACCAAAAGGTCTCTTCCTCCCTTTTTAAGGGAGTCAAGGCACACATCCACCCTACATTTTTTCCTAAGGTCGCTTCTGCTCTTATACAAAATAAATAAATAAATAAATAAAATAAAATAAATAAATTGGTAACAAGACCTCAATGAAGTACTCCTGACTGAAACCCAGTTAACCTCAGACCCCCTTACTTAACCCGGTTCCACATCCGTCCCTGACAACATGTTATCACCGATGACCTCACAAAGCCAGACACCATCATAACAACAAACATGGCCGGCGGCAGACCCTTTTGACTTCACCTGTACGTCATGAAGAAATAAAAATACATTTTTTTCTCAACCAGGAACTCTCGCTGAGCGGACGTGACTATTTCCAGCCACCCCTTGTCCTGACCTGACGTATAGGTATACATTATACAGTATGTAATGTAATAAATACCAGTGGTTCTTTATTTGAAGGGCACACAGTAACTGTAGTAGTTATATTTCCAGCGTGTATAATCCATTTCACCTGGGGATATGAAGCATAGTGCTACTCTGGGCGATGATGTGTTTACAAAGAAGCTGAAAAATACGGCTATTTTTCATCTTTTTTTTGCCAAACGTATTATTTTGACTTATCTAGTTTCTCAGGTAGATTTGTGTTACTAGTTCATGTCACTTTTTTTTCTAATTGTATTGTTTTTTGAAAGTGTGTGAGGGGAGGTAAGGACATCTTGTAAAATCTGAAGGAGTTTGGACACTAATAAGCGAAGTATTTGCAATTTTGAAGGAAATGTCCAGCGTTTCTATCCACGGGGACCAAATTGCACAGAAGAGTTCGAGTCCAAGATCTGGCAAGGAAAGATGTAAGGAGAGTAGCAGAACGGAAGGTGACGATAAGTCTCCAATTATAAAAGAATACTGAGTGACTCTGATCCGTAGGGGCGTCACTAATTCCCTAAAATATGGACTACATAAAACTAAGAAATTCAAGAAAGATTACTGTAGAATGTCCGGGTATGCAGCGGCAGCTTGTAATGAAGAAGAGGAAGATTTATATAATCGGAGTTGCAAGGTGTCTTTGGGGAATTGTCTGGAGTATAGACCTGTTAACCAGCCAACATATTCTACTATGGACACTTTCATTTTTGAGTATCGAATACATTTCTATACACAGTAGCTATAATAAAGAAAGAAAAATGCATTATCAAAATAAAAATAAGAAATATGTTTGCATAGATTTTGGTAACCTATAGATAGATTCATATGTCCCCAACGATATGTCAAAAAATAAAAAATATAAACACACTAACACTGGACTTCACGCTTTCTCAGCAGAGATAAAAAAATGCCTTGTAAACACGGCAACATTGAACTCAATGTGTCGCCGCAAGAGATACTAAAGGGACATTGTTCAAGCCTATACTGAACACAGAATAACAATTCTTACTTTGCCAACATAGAACCACTCTTGCTCATCTTGGAAGGGTCTGAAACGAAAGCCAGCTCAAAAACAACAAATAAACATAATCACTTTAATCATGTGGTTTGACGTCAGTAAAGAATATATTTTTTGTGTATGTACGAGATTAAGCACGTAGTTCCTTTTGTTCTTTGTAAATACGGTTATATTTAACAGAACACCTGTTTAAATTGTATATATTAAACACTCCTTGATTAGGTTAGATATTTTATCTAGATTATCTATGGGCTTAGTGTGCACTGGTGACGTCATCGAAAGCATGTTGATCTCGCATTCGCTTAGCTGTGGGTTTGAGTACCGTACTCCTCTCCGATTCCCAGCAGAAACTGTTACCTGTCCCAACGGCCCGTCAAGTGTATACCAGGGCAAAGATGACGACGGCTTCGGCAGCAGGTACTCAGCGCCTCTTGGTGTAAGCTCCTCATGTTCTTCTATAAGCCTAGTAATTATTGTAATGATAATATTTCACAATAACTTTTAACTCTATCTCACAATATGAATAAAAAACAGGTGAGGAACCCGTACACCTTAAAGGATAAGCACACAACTTATGGACTACTTTGCATGAATGTATGGTAAATCACATCTAGAAACTAAAATATATATATTTTTTCAATTTTCCCCATTGATTTAAAACACCAAACTCTTTTTTTCAATCTCTATTCCGCCATAACATCCATCGTCTACTAAAAACTTATCGCCAGGGCCATTTTTCGTTGATGACGTATAACTATATATTGCAAAAATTGAACATGGCGGACTTAACACAAACGGAATATTTCTCAGAGAGTGATCATGAAAATTCTTCTACTTCGAGCGAAAATAATTGCTCAGAATCTGTTGATCTCAGGGGATGGACTCAGGGATCGGGAGATCATGCCTGGGTCGCAAGGGTACATGTTTTGAGCCCACATCAGGATTGCCACTGTGATCTATGCTAGTTCTCACAAATGAGGGAAATTTCCCCCCACAAAATTCCCACAAGGATATCTGGATTTTTACGTTTTTTCTCAGGAAAAGAAGGAATTATAATATACACAATCAAGTTCACTGCAACATATAATTCTTCCTATATCCATACCATACAAGCAAATTTCTCACAAATTGATCTGTGCCAGTTCTCACAAATGAGTGAGATTGTTTCCACAAAATTCCCACAAGGAAATCTGGACTTTTGCATTTTTCCCACGAAAAGAAGGAATTATTATATACACAAATAAGTTCATTGCAACATATAATTCTTCATATATCCATACCATGTGAGCAAATTTCCCCCACAAATTTGTGGAAAATTCCCACAAAATGGCATCTCTGGCCCACATACAGTTCGGGACGTTAGCGATGAGAGTTACTCCGATTCAGATCCTGAATACGCTGAAGACTATCAAAACGAAGAAAAAAAAAAAAACGAAAAAAACGAGAGAAAAAAAAACAAAAAAAAACGACTTGTCTGAGTCCGAGAACACACCAATGCTATCCTCTTGTTTCGATTTGCTACAATTCTAAGCTTCACATGAGGTTCCTCTCTCCTTTTTCGACCGT
>NC_134783.1:22116159-22126159 GCF_046742065.1 Oratosquilla oratoria | reverse complement strand
CCAGGAGGCGCTGAGTAGCTACGGCCGAAGCCGTCACCTTTGCCCTGTCATGCACTTTGGGGACTTCTGGGGGGACAGGTAATATAACAGTTACTATTGGAAATCGGAGAGGAGCAAGTACGGGACTCGAACCCGCGAATAGGAAGATGCGAGACCCGTAGTTTCCGATTTCAGAGAGGAGACTGGGGACAGATAAGAAGAGATCACTGGAAGAAGGAAAAAAAAAGAAAAGAAAAAAAAAGGAATAAAGGAAGAAAAGGAAAGAAAATGAAGAAAAAAGATAAAGAAAAGAAATAAAAATACAAGAAATAGAAAAACAGACTAAAAAAGGAAAACAAAAGAAAAATAAAATAAAAGAAGAAAGAAAAGAAAAGAAAAAGGAAACAAAAAGAAAAAGAAAGAAAAATGAAAAAAGAGAAGAAAGAAAACAGAAGAAGAAGGAAGGAGAAGAATAAAAATAAGAATAAGAATAAGAATAAGAATAAGAATAAGAATAAGAATAAGAATAAGAATAAGAATAAGAATCAGAATAAGAATAAGAATACGAATAAAAATAAGAATAAGAATGAGAATGAGAATAAGAATAAGAATAAGAATAAGAATAAGAATAAGAATAAGAATAAGAATAAAAACAAGAATAAAAATAAGAATAAGAATAAGAATAAAAATAAGAATAAGAATAAGAAGCAGCAGTTGCATATTTGTTTGTCTGCTTTGTCTTGGGCCAAACACTTCCATCGAGTCGGAGGAAAACGAACAACTGAATTACCACTTCCACCCTGCCGCTGTCCAAGGATAGCAAAAGCTACATTTAGCTTGATTAAAAAACACCAGACGACTCTATTCAGACAAGAGGAGCCCCGTGGTGGCAGGAAAGCTTAATTCTGAAAGGAAGTTTTGGCTCTGATAACGAGGACCTGAATCTATCTCTTCGGCCAGGCCTTGCTGTACAAGTGCATAAGGGCGAGAATCCACTACAGTATTGATAGGATGAAGCACATTATCAAGTTGTAATGAAACCGGTGTAAAGTTTTGCACTATCTGGTGTCTGTTTTGATAAGGAAAGGATTACTATACGTCTACAGGGTGGTGTAGAAGAGGCCGGCCCTTTGCTTGTGTTGTACACGTATAAAGACACGTATACACACACACACACACACACACACACACACACACACACACACACACACACACACACACACACACACACACACACACACACACACACACACACACACACACACACACACACACATATATACATATACCAAAGGCTTTTTCCCCCTTATACTGGGGGTAGCCAAAAATAAAAAGATATAGAAACCACTCCCGCCCATTCCATCCCCTACATATTCCACTCCCCTCCACCCTCCTCCCTCCTTCTCATCTTGGCACCTCTTGGATGACGGGTCATCCCTGTATCTTGTCCACTGCCCTGTGTCATAAGCAGTGTCACAAGACACAGCACATCCACAGCAAGGCCATTTCATAAATTCGGCGTCCCCTCATGCAGAAAAGAGGACGGGGAGAAATATCCTCGGGCTGCGTCAAATTTCTCATACATACTTCCTAACCCCCATCCCCCAGCCACTCTCTCTCATGCATCACGACATCATCTATACACAACCCTTCTCCATTCACCCCTATCTTTTGTCCTCTCCCGTCCTTCCTCAACAGACATGCCCCTTTTACCCCATCCATCCATCTCATCCTAGGACGCCCTCTCATATTCACTCCTTCCATCTCTGCCCTCCGCACCTCTTTTACTAATCTTTCTTCACTCATTCTTTCCATATGTCCAAACCGTCCCAATACTCTTTCATCAACGCTATCTCCCAACTCCCTTTCCACCCCTGTTCTCCTCCTCACCTCTTCATTTCTCACTCTATTCAGCCTAGTAGTCCCTATCATACTTCTCAGAGATTTCATCTCAAACACATTCAAACTCCTTCTCTCTTCCTCTCTTAAATTCCGTTTCTGCCCATACAGTGCTGTCGGCACAATCAATCAAACATATAACCTCTTAGCATCTATTCCCAGATGTCTATTTCTTATTACACTTTTTAATCCACCAAGGCATTTACTTGCTTACCTCAATCTACATTATACCTCCACCCCCACTTCTCCCTTTCCTGCCACATTTGCACCCAAGTATCCAAAACTATCCACTTCCTCCAGTCTCTCTCCCTTAATGCTCACTTCCAGCCTGCTGTCACTCTCTCCCCTTGTACATCTCATCACCTTACCTTTGCCCACATTTATCTTCAGCTTTCTTCTTTCACACACCTTCTCAAACTCTGTCACTAACTTCCTTAATCCCTCCTCTCATCCTGCTACAAGCGTAGTGTCGTCAATAAACAACTGGCATATTTCCCACTTTTCTCCATTTTCTTTAACAATTTCCAACCCCCTACCCACTACCCTTGGATTTACCTCTTGCACCACCCCATCCATATATGTATATGTATATGCATATGTATATGGTATATATATATATATATATATATATATATATGTATATATATATATTTATATATATATATATGTATATATATAATATATATATATAAAATATTCGTAAATAGCTGGAGTCCAGGAAACCATCTTTTATGGAAGAAAGTATACGCTGGACTCCTTTTTGCATGTTTATTATATTGATGGATTATACGTTCTTCCTCTTGTTCCAATTTCTTTGTTCTATGACAATGCATGCTACGCGGGACATTTGTTCCACGGGGTGCATTGTGTTGCGACCCATCGGCAGTGGGTTGGGTTCTTACAGCCTTCACTGTTTTTTCTTTATTTATTCTATAGTAAACTCTGAATGTTTTTAAGGAGGTATTGCACATTTTGTATTATAGTTTTATTTATATTTTTGTTGCTCATTTGTGTTTTTGATATGTTCTACCTGCGTTGGAATATAACGGTTACTGGGAAGACCTGTCCCAGTGTCCCAGTGTACATTTCCTGTTGTTACCACTGTATTACCCTGAAGACGATCCCCGGACAGGGTTCGAAACGTCGGAATAAATTGACGAACGTCGAGTCTAGCGTATACTTTCTTCCATAAACAATATATATATATATATGTATATATATATATATATATATACATATATATATATATATATATATATATATACATATATGGAAACATGTAGACACACACACACACACACACACACACACACACACACACAACACACACACACACCCACACAGACACAACAATCACACACACATAAAATATTTTATAAATATGTATGCATATATAGAAATAATACATACACATATGCATATATGTTGTAGCACTAAAACTAATTTCCTACAACAAATTAATTGAATTATTATAGAATTACTGCATATACATACATACATACATACATATATACATACATACACACATACATACATACATACATACATACATACATACATATAAATGTACTGAATTCTACCAATGAAAGATTGTGTTACATATGTGTTGCGACAATAAAATTAGTTGCTTTGCAAATAGATAAATGTAATAAGAACATTGCGCAGAAATATACTAAATACTGGCAAGGAAAGATGTACTGTTGCAGAAACGGTATTCAATTCACAAAAAAAAAAAAAAACCCAATCATATAGGAGGTAGTGTAGGAGCATATATAAAGATGTACTCAATATTCCTAATTTCGGGTAATTTTTGTGTTTGCTATACTTTGGGTAATAGCAGCGTTTCAATGAAGAAATAGTGCAGTGTTGCAGAATGGGGCAGTGCAACAGAAGTGTTGTTTTTCGGTATTCGTGATAAGAAAGTTGTGGAATACTGTGCCTGTTTCCAGCTGCAGTAGAACCACGCTGTTACAGGCAGTCAGACAAACGGTGATGTATTTGTAATGCTCCGCCTGAGTGGGGTTTTGCATAAATGCAACTTGCGTCATTACATTTTCACAGGAACGAAGTGTATCAGGAATGAGTTTCTTCGTTTGCTTGCTCCTATAGGACCATAAAAAACCTGTCAACCCAAAAAGTCATGGCGTACTTCGTAACTGGAGGTTTTGCATAAATGCAACTTGCATTATTACAGTTTCAGTGCAACCAAGTGTATCAACGATGTCTTCCTACGCTTACACGATCCTGAAACTCCATAAAAGCTGTTAACCCGAAAGTGATAGTGTACTTTGTAATTGGATGTTTTGAATAAACGCAAATTGCGTCATAACAGTATCAGAGCAACAATATGCATCAACGATGTGCCTCCACGTTTCTTCGATCTTGTAGCACCCTGTAGCAAAGTCATCAACTCACAAATAGTAATGATGCAGTTCATAACTGGAGCACTGGACATAAATCCTTCCTTCTTGTAAGTATCATATCACATTGTAACTGATTGTATCTCAGTGCAATGTTGCAGGCTATTACAAACAATCCCGATACTTTTATTTCATCATACCAAGCCATCACCATACAATATAGTTGCTTACTACAATATTCCTTCCAGAACAATGTCACGGAGAAACCGTAGATCTAGAAATATATTATATAAATATATATATACATACAAACACTCACTTTTTTGTGTTCATATAACCTATTTTTTCTATTCCACCTGTTTGCCCATCTTCTTATTTTGGGGAAACAGGTCGTGGATTAGAAAAAAGGTTATATGAACACAAAAATGATGTAAGAACCCACAGGCTTTCTAATTCCATAGTAAGACACATAGATACACATGACCATCTTCCGGACTGCGACAATACAATTGTAATAGATAAAGTTTCAACGAAGAAATTAAGAAAAACAATGGAAATAGCTTATATTAATGCTAATAATAACATCAACTACAGAGAAGGTTTTATATGCTTAGCAAGAGCGACAAGATTATTGGTAGTCGAAGAAAACAAACGGAAAAATGTTTCGAGCACAACGACCTTTCCTAGGCACCCTGTGAGATGACATGACTGTGTGTAAAATGTCCAGGTTGTACTTAATTGTTAAGCTTTGTGATCAAGAGCCTAAGGGTCGAAACGTTAAGGCAGTAAAATTCTTCTATTATTCCTCGTATACTTCCTCCGCCTTCAGTTACACACACACACACACACACACACACACACACACACACACACACACACACACACACACACACACACACACACACACACACACACACACACACACACACACACACACACACACACACACACACACACACACACACACATATATATATATATAAACACATATATATATATATATATATATATATATATATATGTCTTTTTTCAACCACATTAACTTTTTACTTTTAATTCCATGTCATCACGAACGAGACTGGCAACGCGCTCTCGTCGGAGACATATACGGAAAACATATATATGGATATATATATATATATATATACTTATATATATATAAATATATATAAATACATATATATATATATATGTATATATATACATATATATACATACATTTATATATATATATATATATATATATATATATATATATATATATATATATGATGAAGATGGAAAAAGAAGCCACGGGTCTAGTTCCGAGTTCCTGAGTTTATTCCTAACCGGTTTCGCTCTATGCTTCTTATGAAGAAGCACAGAGCAAAACCGGTCAGGAATAAACTCAGGAACTCGGAACTAGACCCGTGACTTCTTTTTCCACCTTCATCAACTTGTCACAATGTACCAGCATATATACATATATATATATATATATATATATATATATATATATATGAATATTTTTGTCTAGTTTATCTGTTCAGTGCCTAACCTTTATAAACCCACCAGCTTAATCCCTATGGGGCTATCAATAGGGGGCAATCTAGGTTGAAATCACTTAGCCTAGACCTACTCTACATTTTGAAGGAAGAATTTTGAAGTTTGGTAGCTGGAGACTAAATGGAAATTCAGACGAAGGTAGGAGAGGTGTACTAACTTTCGAAACTCTGGTCTAGGGTCTGTCTATAACCCGTCCGCAGACTCAGAGGTCCATAGGATCGTAGCCATCCAACGCTTATCCAAGTGAACATGACTCACTACGCGTGGTTGGGCCAAACCCTGTCAGTTGCAGCAAACCGCTGTTTTTCTGTTCTTTCCTTGAAGCCAACGTCGGGACACCTCCCCGCCTGGCCAGGACTGTCAGGAGACAACGGGGCAAGCACGTAGTGGGTCCTGGTACTGAAACTGACGACCGCCTGCATATAAGTCCATGACGATATCCACTGGGCTACCGCGCGGTGCCCCAAGTGAAGATCAGTACCATAAAAGGTCACAACCACACACAAGGAGGATTTGGCTGTCGGCTGCGACATCTGTGGAATCCGATCTTGAGGATTAGATGACTGTGTTTGTTTTTGTTCGATTGTCCTGAGGACTCAAGGATCCTCCTTTTCCTCCTCCTGCAGTCTTGACCTTCTTCTTTTTGTTTGTACGAAGACCTCAAGTGTCTAGACTCTGAAGATTTCGAAAGATTTTTTAGTTTTTATTATTTTCTTTTCTTTCTGGATTTAGTTGTTCTTTTTTCACTCTGCTTCCTCGACTGTTTGCTCGGAGGATCTCCCAACCACAGCACTATCTTCATCGTCATCGTCTTCGTCATCGTCATCGTCATCGTCGTCATCGTCATCGTCATTATTATCATCCACCACCACCACCACCACCACCACCACCACCACCACCACCACCACCACCACCACCACCACCACCACCACCACCACCACCACCACCACCACCACCACCAGTACCACCACCACCACCACCACCACCACCACCACCACCACCACCACCACCACCACCACCACCACCACCACCACCACCACCACCACCACCACCACCACCATTACCAGTACCACCACCACCTCCACTACGACAATCACCACAACCACCAACTCTAACACCACCACCACCTCCAGTACCACCACCACCACCATCACCACCACCACCTCCAGTACCACCACCACCACCACCACCACCACCAACACCAACACCAACACCACCACCACCACCAGTTTGATCATAATCATCAGAAGCAGCAGCTCAAGCAATAACGGCCACAGCTGCAACAACAACAAGATCTACAACAGCAGCAGGAACTGGAGCAGCAGAGGCCACAGCTAAAGCAGCTACAGGAGTATCCTCTGCATTCAGTCCAGCCATCGCTGGTTGTGGATCCCCGTATGTGGGGGGTGGGGGTGACGGGGGATGGGGTGACGGGGGGATGGGGGGGGACTTGCTCTGCAACATAACTACCTGGGCGTAACAAGCCTTGCGTCTTTGCCAACCTTATACCCATCGTTATTGGCTCGCAGTCTCAAGATGCTCAAATAAATAGCATTACCACAAAGGAAGAGGATGGTAGAGGACTTGGGGGGGGTGAGGGGGTGAGGGGGGGAGAAGGAGGGTGGGGAAGGGGGTGTGGGGGGTCTCGGGCCAATTTTGTTAAATGGAATCAAAATCGATAAGTCTTTGACTTGGTCTTTCTTTGTACCGCGTTACGTCTTGTGTCGGTGCGGTTCTTCGGGGTGAGCATCGTATTTACATAACGGTACATTTGGGGCTCGTGGAAGCTGAAGCCAAGGGGAAGCTTTTAGTAGCAAGGAAAATATTTATTAAGACTTCCAAGTGAAGGGGGGAGGAGGGAGGGGGGCGAATGGAGAGGGAAAGAGAGAGAGAGAGAGAGAAAGGAGAGAAGAGAGAGAGAAAGGAGAGAAGAGAGAGAGAAAGGAGAGAAGAGAGAGAGAAAGGAGAGAAGAGAGAGAGAAAGGAGAGAAGAGAGAGAGGTAAGAGGGAGGCAGAGAGATAGGAAGAGAGGGGAGAGAGAGAGAGAGAGAGAGAGAGAGAGAGAGAGAGAGAGAGAGAGAGAGAGAGAGAGAGAGAGAGAGAGAGAGAGAGAGAGAGAGAAGAGAAGAGAGAGAGAGAGAGAGAGAGAGCAGAGAGAGAGAGAGAGAGAGAGAGAGAGAGAGAGAGAGAGAGAGAGAGAGAGAGAGAGAGAGAGAGAGAGAGAGAGAGAGAAGAAATTACTGGGACGAAAAAAGATCCAATAAAATGCTTTACTCTCGACGGGCCTTTGGAGGAAGAGTTGCGTCGTCAATAAAAAGCCTTCCCTTTTTAGTTTGTGGCATTTCTCCTATCACCCTTTTACCTCCTCCCACCTCCTATCTCCCCTTTCCCACATCCTGTCCCCCTACCCTCCTCCCTCCTCCTATCCTCCTTTCTCTCATTTCCTATCTTCCCACTCCCATTTCCTATCCTTCTCCTCCAGCTTCCTATTCCCCTTCTTGCACTTACTATCCCTCTCTCTCCTACCTCCTATCCCTCTTTCCCACCTATCCCCATCCTCCCACTTTCTATCCCCCTCTCTACAACCTTCTACCCCCTCTCCCACCTCCCGTCCCTCTCCTCCAACCTCCTATCCCCCTCTCTCCTGCCTATTATCCCTATCCTACCACCTCCTATCCCCCTCTTCTCACCTACTATCCCCCTCTCTCCTATCTCCTATCATTCCTCCTCCCACCTCTTATCCCCCTTCTCCCACCTCCTATCCCCCTACCCTCCTACCACCTATCCTCCCTACCTATCCTCCCACCTCCTAGACCCTCCTCCCACCACCTCCTATCCCCTACCTCTCCTACCAAACCTCCTATCTCCCTACCCTCCTCCCACCTGTCCCCTTCTCTCCTACCTCCCATCCCCCTCCGCTCACCACTTCCCACCTCCTATCCACTTCCTCCACTCCCACCTCCATCCCTCTCTCTACCCTCCCTCTCCTCCTACCTCCATCCCTCCTTCTATCCCCTCTCCTATCCCCCTCCAACCTTCTGTCCCCCTCTCTTCTACCCCTGTCCCCCCTCTCCCATCTCCTATATCTTCTCCCACTTCCTATCCCCTCTTCTATCCCCTCTTCTTCCTTCCAACCTTCTATCCCCTCTTTCCCACCTCCTGTCCCCCGACTCCATCTCCTATCCCCTACCTTCCTCTCACCTCCTATATCCCTCTCTCCTACCTCCTATCCCCCTCTCCCCCTCCTCCGACCTCCTATCCTCCCTCTCCCACCACCTATCCTCCCTCCCACCTCCTGTTCTCCCTTCTACCTCCCATATTTCATTCCTCTTTTTCTTATAATCCTTCCTATCTAAACCTCTATGATAGGGAGGTTATGGGATTAAGATCGGGAACCGAGAAGCAGCCGATCGGGGCTGCACCTCTAAATGGAACTGAAGATATTCATGGGCTTTAGAGAGGCTAGCGGAGGGGAGATTGTCCTATCTGATGTCCTTCTAATATTCAAAACTGTGCGTTTGTGGACGCAGTGACAATAAAACATTTGCAGAAGAACTTGTGGACATAAAATTGAACATTTGATGAAAAAAAGGAGTAATATATATCGCATTCAAAAACGTGCAAGAGACAAAGCATGAATTTTTAATTTTGTCAGTCCTGCCGCGCAAGGAATTATTATCAACACGTAAGCGTAAGTTTTAGACAATATGAAAGAATAATGTCGTTTTTTTTTGTACATCACATTTCCAATTGTCATGCACGAATGAATGATTAAATAAAATTTATATGAAATTTGTTGCATTTTACTAAGGGAGGTAAAGTGTTCACGACCAAAGCTTAGTTAAGGTGGTCACCTTAGCCCTTTGTGCTATGTGCTCTCTAGGAGTCGATGGAATAGGAGTACCGGCAGCACACGGGAGATAGGAATAGATGCAACACAACCTGACATAAGTCACACAGATAAATGAATAGATAAAAAAAAAAAAAAAAAAATTATATATATATATATATATATATATATATATATATATATATATATATATATATATATATATAAATAGATAAAAATAAATAACTATAAGTAAATAAAGGGATGAACAGATAAACAAATAAACGAATAAACAAATAAAATGAGAGAATATTTTGAGACCTCAAGAACAAAGATGCAAAAGGAAGAAGAAGTAATGGCGTTTTTTTTGTTTGTTTTTGTTTTACAA
>NC_134783.1:22106159-22111159 GCF_046742065.1 Oratosquilla oratoria | reverse complement strand
GACAGATTGGAAAAAGTACAACGGCGAGTCACAAAACTAATTCAAAATGTCAAAAATAATTCATACGAAAATCGACTAAAACATATGAATCCGTTTTCCTAGGAAAAAAAAAAAAAAAAAAAACGTTGACTCAGAGGCGACTTGATACAGGTCTTTAAGATTCTAAAGGGAATCGACAACATCAAAAGTGACAAAATTTTCACATTGAATGATAATCCGACAAGAAATAATGGTCTCAAACTGCCAGGAAATAAATTTAATTTGAAATTGGGTAGAAACAACTTCGCCAATCGTGTAGTTAATGAATAGAATAAACTTCCTGCAGAGGCAGTGCAATGTAGTTCAGTTCGAAGCTTTAAGATTCGATTAGATAAACACCTATGCAAGATGCTGTTGTCGTGTTAGGTTACTACACAATGGTGAAGATACACTATAGTGAGAGAAAATAATTATTTAAATTCCAATTCTCTCGGAACTGTTTATGAAAAATATACGAAGTATACTCGAATAAATCCTGTGTCTTGGCAGTGAAACATAATTCTTTGTGCAAGAAGAACAGAATACAGTTTCATAGCATTTACATTAATTAGGTTTATATAATACAATTTAAAGCGTATAGAATAATAGTGCTAATATTTACAGACATTTACACATAGATATGAGAGACGTAACAGTATTACTAATGTTGTATTTCCATAATGCAAGTTCTAGCGGGGTGGCAATATTTATGAAAAAAATGACTTATGGTGCGCGAATTCTACAGACGAGGTAGGAGGAACGAGACTTTCCGGACACGAGTCTAGGCGGCAAGTGAAGTATCTGCTACCTTGGTGTGGGGTATGTTCGTGTTCTCACGGAGCAGATAGGCCGGCTTGACACGATCGATATTGACGGATTTCGGCATACCGTTCTTCTCTATGGTAATAGTTTTCCTAGATCTGCGTAGTACATTGAAGGGGCCTTGGTAGGGTTGTTGTAGTGGTTTCTTCACGGCGTCAACTCTGATGAACACGTGTGTGCAAGTGTTGAGCTCCTGACTAACAAAAGTCTTGAAAGATGGCGTACGAGGTTGCACCGGTTGAAGAGAACACATGTGGTCTGTCAGTTTTGCAGTGTAGTCCTGAAGATGACATGAAGTACAGTTAGGGGCCAATAGTTGACCAGGTAGCTTGAGGGTAATTCCGTAGACGAGTTCGGCAGAAGAATATTGCAGGTCCTCCGTGAAGGACGTACGTATGCCCAGAATGGCAAGAGGAAGGGCTTGCAACCAGTCTTCACGTTGGGCTGAGGCTGTTAAAGAAGCTTTCAGTTGACGATGAAATCGTTCCATGGTACCATTAGCTTGCGGGTGGTAACTTGCAGTTCTGGTGCGCTGGATGCCTAGAATGTTCATCGATTTGTTCCACACGTTGGACTCGAACTGTCTGTCACGGTCGGAGGTGAGGCTGAGATGAACACCGAATCTGGAGATCTAAGTGTTGATGAAAGCGCGAGCGACGGAATCTGTACTAATGTCAGCCAAGGAGGCAGCTCCAGGCCAACGGGTAAAACGGTCGACGCAGGTGAGTATGTAACGGTAACCATTAGAGAAGGGCAGTGGACTAACAAGATCAATATGCACATGTTCAAATCTTGAAGAGACTGGAGTGGAGGTTGCAGCTGGAGAACCCGTGTGACATAATACCTTCGAACATTGACACTGTATACATGTGCGTGCCCACTGTCTAACGTCCTTATTGATGTTAGGCCAGATGAAACGTGATGTCATCATATGGTGGGTTGCTCGGATGCCAGGGTGAGAGAGATTATGCAATTTATGGAAGATTGGCAGGCGATGATCCTTCGGAAGAAAGGGACGGCCGGTTTCGGTAGAAATATTGGCGTAGATGTGCGCGTCCGTGCCTGGGAGTAGGATGTTCTTAAGCTGAAACGCAGGGTTGCTCAAAAAATTATTGCAGTTCTGGATCAGCTGTCTGGTCGGCAGAAATGGCAGCAAAGTCGATAAGAGACTATGTGACTGTAGATATGTCGAGAGAAAGGGCATCCGCTGGAGAGTTGTCATTACCTTTATTATAGCGGAGGTCCGTGGTCAACAGTGAGATGAAGTCAGTGTGACGCAGTTGTCGTGGGGAGCAGGAGGATTTGTTGTTGAGAAACGTAGTAGTGAGGGGTTTGTGGTCGGTGTAAACGTGAAATTCACGACCTTCCACAAAATAACGAAATGCTTGATCACTTTGTAGATCGCAAGGAGTTCTCTGTCATAAGCGCTGTATTTGGATTCTGCCTTGTTGAGTTTCTTAGAGAAAAAGGCGAGGATTTTCCAACCACCGTGGACGTGCTGCTGAAGGATTGCATCAATGCTAATGCTGGAAGCATCTGTGGCGGTTGAAATGTCGGCGTCCGGGTCTGGGAAAAGCGTCAGTAAGGGCTTCTTTAGCTGCCCTAAAGGAGTCTTCCGTTTCCGGTGTCCAAACTAAGGTGATGGATTGCCCACGTTTACAGGGCTTGATTATCGCATAGAGTGGTTGGAGCAATACAGAACAACGAGGGACGAAACTGTAGTAGAAAATTACCATTTCTAGAAACTGAGTTGCCGCTGCGTGGTAGGCTTTGGGAAACGATGGATAGACTCCCATTTGTCTTGGAGAGGAGCAATTCCGTGTGAGGTGACAGTGTGACCAAGTGATTGAGGAAACACTAAATACGGATTTGTCAATGTTGATTTGTACTCCGTAGTTCGGCAGACGAGTTAGAACTTCCTGTAGGTGTTGTTTGTGCGCCACTTGGTCAGGACTGGCAATAAGGACATCATCAATGTATGCAAAGCAGAAAGGAAGGCCTCGCAGGACTTCGTCGATAAAGCGCTGAAAGGATTTGGCAGCGTTTCTTAATCCAAAGGGTATCCGTACATTTTCAAACAAACCAAAAGGGGTGATAGTGGCAGTTTTCGGGATGTCCGTTAATGCTCGTTGTTGGGGTTTAAAGGCTTAGTGTAGGTGCATGGTGCTTTACACTTCTTGGCTGAAGTTCCAAACTCCTGGTGGTAGACACATACCGGAGAGTGCAAAGTACGGTTCCGGAAATGGTGTCGAGAAAACGAGCGAGATTGTGAGGGGTTGTCCAGTGGCACCAGCTCCAGCGGCGGCAGGACCTCCCGGGTGGCGGCAGTGGCAGCAGCTATGGCAGCGGTAGGACCTTCCGGGTGGCGGCAGTGGCACCTGTAGGCCCAGCGTCGACAGCTTCAGTAGGCGGCTGGTCCGGTGGCGGCAGGGCCAGTGGTGGCAGGCCCGTCGGCGGGAGTAACAGCGGCTCCGGTAGGTCCAGCAGCAGTAGCTCCAGGGCCAGCGGTGGCAGGCCAGTCGTAGGTGACGGCTGGACTCTCTGCTAGGGGCGTCGTCCTCTGCTGCGGCGGAGGCGGCTTGGGAGTCCGGTCACTCTTGGGTCACCATTTGTAGTGGTAGGTTACTACACAATGGTAAAGGTAACTTCAGTGAGAGAAAGGAATTATTCAAACTCCAATTCTCTCGGAACTGTTCATGAAACATATAATGCGAGGTATACTCGAGTAAATCCTGTGTCTTGGCAGTGAAACATGATTCTTTATGCAAGAAGAACAGAATACAGTTTAATAGCATTAACATTAATTAGGTTTATATATTAAAATTTAAACTGTATAGAATAATAGTACTAATATTTACAGACATTTACACATAGATATGAGAGACGTAACAGTATTACTAATGTTATATTTCCATAATGCAAGTTCTAGCGGGGTGACAATATTAATGAAGAAAATGACTTATGGTACGCGAATTTCACAGAGAACGAAGCTGCAAGGCTGCACTGTAATGACTGCCATTTATTTTATATTATCTATCTATTTGTTTGTTATTATTTTTCTGTTTATTATTTGCTTGATTTTCATTTATTATTAGTTATCTCTCAATCTATTATCATTAATTATTTACCTGTTTGTTTATTATTTACATATACCTATACATTTGCTTATTTCGTGTATTATTATTTATATTATAACTTTTATTTATCTATTTATTCATCATTATAATTTTTTTTCGCATCCGACCTAGTTATGGAACCAAAAGGTCTCCTGTCAGCGAGCTCCGCCTTTATAATCCTTTGAAAAAGAAGAAGAAGAAGAAGAAGAAGAAGAAGAAGAAGAAGAAGAAGAAGAAGAAGAAGAAGAAGAAGAAGATGAAGAAGAAGAAGAAGAAGAAGAAGAAGAAGAAGAAGAAGAAGAAGAAGAAGAAGAAGAAGAAGAAGATGAAGAAGGTGATCTACAAAGTCTCTGGGGGAGAGAAGAAAGGAGCAAAGGCGAGTTGGATGGGGAGGCAGGAATCTTGGAAGAGTTATGAGAGTGAGCTGGAGAGAAAAGGAATGATTACAAATAGAGATAAAAGAGGAAAGAATGCCGATAAAGGCGTTTAAAGAGAGAAAATGACTAAGGGGAAGCTCTCGAAGAAAAGAAGAAAAGATCCTGATAAATTAGGACAGAGGTAGATGTCAACAAATGGCTTAACTGAGAACAGATAAAACAGGATTAGGGAAGGTGAGGGAACACAATGGTAGTTAGGAGGTAGAAGGGGGAGTCTGGCGAGGGTGAGGTGGGGATGGGAAGGTCATTAAGGGACATAAGGGGGAAGACGAACCTATGGGGTGACTAGGGGGGGAGTAGGAGGGGGAGATGGTGTAGGTGGAAAAGGGAAGAAGAGGTAGCAGGGACTAGTGACTAGGGACTGGGAAGAACCTGGAAGGACAAAAGGGGACGGGCTCAGGAGATGAGGAATAGAGGAACCCCAGGAAAAAGGGGACCAAGCGAACGACTTCTGCAGAAAGGGAAGGGAACTAATGGAGGAGGTGGAAGAGAGGGGTGATGGGGGGGAGGGAGGAAGGAGGTGAGGGGTAGGAGGGCTAGAGATATGGAGGGGGAAGGAGGGCTGCTCGTTCGTTAGCCACAGAGCCGGTTCTGAATCCCGAGGTGA
>NC_134783.1:22066159-22091159 GCF_046742065.1 Oratosquilla oratoria | reverse complement strand
CACACACACACACACACGGCGCTGTGGTTAGAGCTCTGGCCTGCCACTACGGAGGTCCGGGTTCGACCCTCGCCCGGGGCTGAAATAATATCAGTATCGCAGCGCTGAGGGGTGTTACTCCAACTCTCGTGGGCGGGGAGTTGGGGGTGTGTGTGTGTGCAAGGTCATAGGATTACCCATAGATCGGACCTACGAGCTCTGAGCTCTCTTCCAGGAGGGAAATAGCTGTCGATCACGAGTCCAACACGTGATCCAAAGACCAAGTGAATACAAGTGAATACACACACACACACACACACACACACACACACACCACACAAGGATAGAGGAAAAGGGGCAAATAAAACAGTAACTGTATTTTTGTCAGCGGTAAAGAAATCTCTCATCCTCGGAGACAATACGTCCCTGAAGAGATGGAGACATAGAGATGGTGAAAGGAAAAATTTAAGAATAAGGGCAGCAGTAGTTGGGGCAGAAAAAAGTAAAAAGTGACCAGCATTTGTTTGCCTTTTTATTGATATGCTTATGCATTTATTTGTTTATCTTTATTACTTATTTATTTATCTATTTATCTGTTTATTCGTGTTTCCAGTTACTTATTTACTTATTTATTTATTTATCTATTAGCCTTCGTTTACCTTTATATTTATATGCTTATGTACTTATCTTAATTAATGATTTATCTATTTATCTATTTGCGTATCCAATTATTTATTTACCTATTTATTTATTTATTTATTCATTTACATATTCATCTATCCGCTTATTTGTTTGTTTATTTTATTTCATCTTTTATTTTATCTTGAATGGAGATTAGTTTCCAATTATGAAAAAATATTGAGTGACTCTGGTCCATAGGGGTTTCACTAGAGTCCCTAAAATACTGACAATATAAAACATGTGGACAGTACCCCATAAGGAGAAGGAATAAGCAAGGTAACACATAACAGCTGGTTCATATATTTTGAACAAATTATTTCATTGAGGCAAGACATGATAAATTTTTTCAAAGTGTAGACGTGACCTTCTGTTAATAGCGTAAATCTTAACATTTCAATGCTTGTTGTTCTTCTAATACTTATCATATGAAGAACTGATTTCTGATCGTGTCATAATTTTCGTTATGAACATTGCCATAGTTTCTGTACATCAAAATATTACTGAATAAAAACTGTTAATTAAAGATGAAATTTGATTAATCTGATTCTCTAAGATTGTTGCTGGATTTCTAATCATAAGGATTGGAAAGTTGGATCCTCCTCTATGTGCATTTGTTAAGAAGAACAAATAAACGAAAACCACAAAAAATCTATATATCAGAACCACTAACTAAAACGTGTGAAGTTACGACAATTAGATTAACTAGGTCTGCCACTGGTACTCGAACCCTTGGCTGTACGACTGTGTAACTCAAGACGATACCATCGTGCTATGCAGAACGTACCTAAAGGAATATCCTGGAACTTGTCCTACACAGTTGACGTTGGGGAATGTGTATGACAGCTTCAAGAACATTCCTTTTGTTACGTCGTGCATAGTGCGATGGTAGCGTCTTTGCCGTCAGGTAAACAGTCCAGGTTTCAAGTTCCAGTGATAGAGCTAGTTACTAAAACCCTTCTCATGTTAGAGCTAAATTAGCCTAAAACTTTTAGACATTTAGTAGTTTCGTTTTCCTTTAACGGAAATGAATATACGAGGCACATCAACGAATTCATCTTCCATTTTTCCTTTTATTATTGTTACAACGCAGTGAACTGAGGCCCCCCTTCCCATCTAGATCACATCCTCCCTCATAAAAATTCCTCCTTTCTTTGCCTACTATTTCCAAATAACGTAATACAGCCTCTTCCTCTTTTGTGCAGGGATAAATTGATCATAACATCTGTTCCTTTTCCTCAGAGAAACGTCATATTAGACGAGAGTTTTATCCAAACGTTTTTGTTAGACAAGTCGCTTCAGTCGACCATTTTTTTTTCATTTCTCTTCCCGTGAGACGTTCTCACTCATATTTCGTTCAGCTTCTATTTTGTTCATCAACTATTTTTCCTGCTTTTACTATCTTCATAATATGTTTCCTCCAGTTTTTAAACAGTAGGTATACCTTTCCTTCAACAAGATGAATCTAAATTAAATATATATAATTGTTTTTGCTGTTTTAATAACTTTGATATATTTACTTCGTCTTCCATGTCTTATTTCATGCTCGTGTATTTACCTATGGGATTCACTCGCAAGAGGGGACGAGTGTAAGAGCTACATGGAGGAAATGTAGGAGGAGGAGGGAGAAGAGAAGGAGGAAGAGGAAGAGGAGGAGGAGGAGGAGAAGGAACAAGAAAAGGGGGAGGAGGAGAATAAACAAGAATGAAGAAGAGGATGGTGGTGGTGGTGGTGATGGTGATGGTGATGGTGATGATGATGATGATGATGATGATGATGATGATGATGATGATGATGATGATGATGATGATGATGATGATGATGATGATGATGATGATGATGATGATGATGATGATGATGATGATGACGACGATGATGATGATGATGATGGGGATGATGATGTTGATGATGGTGTTGATGATGGTGTTGATGATGATGATGATGATGATGATGATGATGATGATGATGATGATGATGATGATGATGATGATGATGATGATGATGATGATGATGATGATGAGGAGGAGGAGGAGGAGGAGGAGGAGGAGGAGGAGGAGGAGGAGGAGGAGGAGGAGGAGGAGGAGGAGGAGAAGGAGGAGAAGTAGGAGGAGGAGGAGGAGGAGGAAAATGAAATGAAGACGAAAGGGGATTGGGATACGAGTAGACGAGAAATTGGAGTTGAATTGATAAAAGAGACACGCGACCCGAGAACTTAAGCAAGTCTTGTCATTACGTTTGTGGACATTTATTCCAGAAGGGCAAAGAAATTGGCCCAAATCTTTCCGCCAATCCACCCAACCTGGACAAATATTACCATCAGCCAATGGCGTGACACCTTCCCAAAGTGAACGGCAGCGTCATCCAATCAAAGGACGGGACCAACCAGAAGGGGGAGGAGCCAAAAGCCGGACACTGTCACTAGGCGAAGTCGAGACCAGCTGACTTGAAGCCTAGTCGAACCACCTTCAGGTCACAGCACCTGCTGTTGAGAAAGACCTAAAGTTGAAACAGGTCAAGTGGTGTGTTGTTATACACCTGTTAATTTTTCTTCTATAGTCCAGTGAATCCCTCACCCATTGTCTTACCATACTTGTCTGTATGAGGTTTATTGACACATGTATACATATACACTTATGCAAGCATATACAAGGTATGCATTTATACATGTACTATTTATGTTTACATACACATATGCACATATACAGTACACTTAACTATGTGTATGCATGTATACATGTATTTATGTGTACATGTATATACGTACATACTCGTACATATATAGTTTATATGTATATACATCTATATGGACACATGTATGTATACACATACACATATGTGTATGTGAACATTACCAATGATAATGTTCATCTAATATAGGCAGAATGATATATATATATATATATATATATATATATATATATATATATATATATATATATATATATATATACATTATATATGTATATATATATATATATATATATATATATATACATATATATATATATAAACCTGCGCCAATGTGCTAAAAATGTTAACATTACTCCAACTATGTCGACCTTGTATTCCACTTCTTTGCATTGCTCATGCATTTAGGCCCAATGAACGCATCACCCAAGACAAATGTATTAGCTGCTCAAGACTTCTCTTTCTTCGTCTTCTTCTTTTCTTTTTCTTTTTCTTCTTCTCTCAGAGCAATATATATCAATTGCAAGCCCGAAATGTTGCATCCTGTCTACTTGCAATTGAATTTTGATGAAATCCTCTTATTTCTTAACTCAATTTATCTTTCTCCCTCCCTCCCCCTCTTCCCTCTTCGTTCCTTCCTTTCATTATTCTCCTTTTTTTCGAAAGGCCACTGTGATAAGGGGACCACTTATTCTTCAGTCGAGTCAAATCCTCTTTCATATTCTAAACCGGATCAAATTCCTTAATTTTTCGTTCAATATCGAAACTCCTCTTTCTCTCTTCGAATGGGCTTTGAATAGGTTTCATTGCTAACTTTATGATGAACTCTACAACTTATGTCTAACTGGTTTCCAAGAACCTTCTATTCATCTATTTTGAATTGAAGTTTAATCTTCGCGTCGACATTTCTGAATGGTGCTATGCTCTACGATTCACTAATCTGCATATTACTGCTCCTGGTTTGATAGTTTTAACATGATTTCTTTTTGTAAAGCATAAACGTTCCTTGCAGCTTTTATTTCGTTTACGTAGATGAATGAATGAATGTAATTTCTGGACAGTCTCGGCACATTTTGTCCTAATTTTGCACCAGACAACTCAACCATTCCTCTGCGTTTGCATCTCGTGGTTGTTTCTTCATAGTCGTACTCAGTACAAATATGTTGATATACACATGTTTCCTTTCTCTCATTTACTACTCTTTTCCTCTTTTCACTCTTGAATAGATTAGGATTCCTGCTTCTCTTTTTTGTCATCCTTATTTCACCTTTTCCTTATTTTCCTCTTGTCCATTTTTCATCTAATATATTACAGCTCCTTGTCTTCTTGTTTGTTGTCATCCTTATTTAACTTTTCCTCGTTTAATTTTCTTCTACTCTGTTCGTCTTCAAATAGATGATAGCGCCCTCTGTCTCAACTCATGCCTGATGACGTAATCGGATGCGTGTTGGTCTCGCATTAGCTTAGTTGTGAGTTCGAGTCCCGGACTCCTCCCCGATTCCAAGCAATGACTGTTACCTGCCCCAATAGTCTTTAAGGCGTACAGGGCAAAGGTGACGGCTTCGGCCGTAGCTACTTAGCGCCTCCAGGTGTAGGTTCCTCATCACCTTCTATCCCACCTTCATACTATAGATTCTCAACTTCACCAACAATATATACGAGTACAACAACATCCTTAGATATAGGATTAATGTTGTACTCTTTAAAATTCTACAACAGGAAAAATAAAACAATTCCTTTTCCTGTTAATTCACTTGCAAGAGAAATTAATTCTCGTTTTTTTTCCGGTATCCAGTCGTATTCCAAACACCACGGGAGAAATGAATTCCACCCTTTCTTTTGTCCTGCATTCACCTCAATACCAAAACACCATTTGTTCTTCGATCTCGTTCGTGTATTTTTCTTCCTTCTCATCATCTAAGTCTATTGTTTTCCCATTTTCAATTTCCTTTGTCGTCTTTCTCCATCTCTTCTGTTGCTAAGATGAACTCTCCCTCTCCCAAAACCCGCCATTCATTTCTTTTGATATAAATCTACAATGAAGCAGCTTCTGTATATAGTTATATAGTGTCTTCTATATATAGTTTCTATATATAGTTTCCATTCTCATATTCACCTTTCCCCCAAACCCTCCATTTCCCTTTTTTGATATAATACTATAATGTAGCAGCCTTTATAGATTTTTTCTATATCGTTGCAATTGCCATACTCTCGCTCCCTACACGCTCATAATTTGATATAATTCTATAATGCAACAGCATTTATAGAAGCGTTTTCTATATCATTTTTCATCCTCACACTTTCCCTCCCTACAAGCCGACCATGATTTTTTTTCTATGATGAAGCAGCTTTGTTAGAAACGCTCTACTCCCCGTCCTTCGAGCTCACCATTTCATTCTTTGGATATAATTCTCTAATACAGTCCTGCCTCTGTAGAAACATTTTCTACATATCGTTGTCACTCGTGAGTCGCGTTAATTAGGTATTTCCTCCCTCTCTCCCTCCCTCCCGCCTCGTTTAATCTTAATTGGTGTATTGACGTTCGGTAATACACTTGATCCAAGTATCATTTGTTCTGGGTCATTATCCTGGAAATACTTTTTATACTTGAGAATAAGTAATCTATACTAATAAGAGAAACAGAATCGTTGATATTGAACAAGGAAAAAAAAAAATCTTCAGCTAAAATGACAACTCTCCACAGAAGGAGCCAAGAAAAAATGATTGACACATTCTCGATATTTTCATCTGCTAACGCCAGACTATTCTGTCTTGTTTTACTTATCTCATTTTCTTTTATTTTATCTTATCTATTCATTTATCTATATATCTATTTATTCATTTATTTATTTATTCATTTATTTATTTATTTATTTATTATTCGTTTATTTATTCATTTATTTATATCTCTATTAATTTTCATTTAGTAATATTTTAATACTTTCGTCCGTCACCTGCTTATCATTCCGGAATGAGATTGTCTATGACGAAAGAAGAGCAGCTTTTCATCACTCCTGGTGTTCTAAGGACTTCTGCCAAGGGATTGATGTTAATCTAAATAATGTCTGTCCCAAGAGAGGAGATTTGCCACGACAGTCCTATCAAACAAACCGGTTACATAAGCCTTTGCTTTTGGAACGCATGTTAAACTTCGGAAGGATAACGAACCAAAAACAACTGATAAGCGTTTGATAACAAGAAAAGATAGGTGTTCCGAAGGGCAACACGTACTTCTTCTGTCACCTATTCATTTCAGAGTCGTCTTTCCACGGGGCCACGAGGAACCTCCAAACCACGGGTCCTCAAGTCATGTACCCCCACACTTATGTACTGCTGTTTATTGGCCTACTGGAGAGGCCACTTCAAAACACTAAAATTTTGCATCCACTCACTCCCACCAGGGTTTGTGGCCCCCACTTGAGGCCTGCGGCCCACTAGGGTGTCCATGGTCCAGAGGCTGGTTTAGATCATCCATACCTCGGAGACTTATCCATAGCACGCCTATAGCTATATGCTCTGACTAATCTCTCCGAATGAAGCCCATTTTTTCTGGCTTTCTATTTGTGGCCCCATTTGCGGCCCTCTGTGGCCACGAATTATGAACCACTAGTCTAAATGTGCACCCAATGCTCAGGGGAATTCATCTTAGCACATTTGTGTGGACTCTGACTACTTTCTTTGAATGATACCCTCTTCGGTTTTCGACGCTCAAAGCGGTCCGTTACCTCGCATGCAAATGACTCGCCAATCCAAGGCGTCTTCCCGGTGTAGAAAGACACCGACAAGGCATAATCTTCGAACCTCCTTCGTGCTGGAATCCGTGAGGGAAGTTCCAGAACTTCCAGGGACTTTCGCTTCTCCACCTGCAACCCTTCGAAGATATTCGTCGATATTTCCAAAGATGGCTTCCTCTTCCTTGTATCCTTGACTGATATCCACGAATTCATGAAAACAGTGAGAGAGAAAAAATCACAGCTTAAAAAGATACCTTACATACATATAGAACGTGTGTGTGTGCGCGCGCGCGATACACCATGGTCTTGGATCACGTGTTGGACTCGTGATCGACAGCTATTTCCCCCCCGTAAGAGAGCTCAGTATAATTGATCTATGGGAAATGCTGTGACCTTACGCTTGCATGCACACACACACACACACACACACACACACACACACACACACACACACACACACACACACACACACACACACACACACACACACACACACACACACACACACACACACAACTTTCCGCCCACGAGAGTTAGAGTAACGGCTCGCAGCGAGCGATGCTGAAACTATTTCAGCCTTGGGCAGGATTCGAACTTAGACCGAATCCAACCCAGGGTGTGTTTACGTGTGTGTGTGTGTGTGTGTGTGTGTGTGTGTGTGTGTGTGTGTGTGTGTGTGTGTGTGTTTGTGCGTGTGTATATATGTGTGTGATTTACCAGGGCCTTGGATCAAGTATGGGACTCTTGATAGAGAACTATTACCTTACCGGATAAGAGCTCAGAGCATATACTGTATAGGGCCACCAGATAGGTAGTCCCGTGTGTGTGTGTGTGTGTGTGTGTGTGTGTGTGTGTGTGTGTGTGTGTGTGTGTGTGTGTGTGTGTGTGTGTGTGTGTGTGTGTGTGTGTGTGTGTGTGTGTGTGTGTGTGTGTGTGTGTGTGTGTGTGTGTGTGTGCGTGCGCGCGCGTGTGTGTGTGTACACGAGGAGACCCATCTCAGAGAGCTTGAATTGATTCCATTCTTTGTGGAGGGCGATTGCTTTGTGTTGTTGTTGTTCCTGTTGGGCCATTTCACGTCTCGTTGGCCATCATTTCTTGTTTCACTCCGAGTTCGGGTCAGACCAAACTAAACTAAACTCTTAATCCTTCTTCCTTAACGGGTGGAACTCTTCCTTATATTTTTTTTGCCGCTAGTAATTTTTTTTTGTGTCCATGAAAGGCCTACAGTGGTATTTACATAAACAGGATTTTTTCTTTTATGATATTTTTGAACGAAAATGATTTATGCTGGAAATAATTTTTCTCGGCTAAATTTTGCTTCTAAAAGAGCTCTTAATCGTAAAAGCTCTTTTATAGTTATTTATTTACTCTAATTATAATTTTGTTAGAAAACAGAGATTCAAGATATTTGCCAAACTTATTTTTGGGTCTGATGGCACAAAAGGTCTTATTATTTTATTAATGTACTTATTTGTTATTGTTGTTGCGAAGATTACCAGTCAGATTTCACTTAAGAACTTTATTTTTTTTCCCTTAATCCTGAGTACTTCTTTGTGACCTGACGACCTAAAGCCTTTCTTTCTGGAGATCCCATTAGTAAAACAATAACTGTTACGAAGACTTCAATAAAGGATTTTGGGAGTTCCATCGGCAGACGCCCAAGAAGACTTCGGCCCGCCCAAGAAGAGTTAATTAGCTTTCTGGAGAGCTCTCGACTTCCTTGGACGGAAACTAATGAAAACCTCTAGTCTTAATTCATTCACTGTTATTGACGATTTCCATATTAGTTTAGGCTGCCACCAGGTGATTCCAATCATCCATGAGTAGGAAAGCTAAGATGATACCGAGAATCAAAGGTCTGTATAGTCGGAGAAGTGTGTGAAAAAACAGTCACTGGTTTCATGACGTGAATAAATCCCAAACTACCAGGATGCAAAAATATCTAACCCAAACTCCTAACTGCTGACAAAGGATAGTAAGATAACGGGGTCAGTACAAATGCCAGGACTTGGAAAATGGGCTTAAACGAACACTGCTGACGTTACACAAACCCAAGGGCTAAGTGCACTTCATGTGGGTGTAGAGTTTCAATGAGAAGCCCGCAAGGCAGGGAATCGAAACCCTAATACAATAACACAGTGATAGGCGAGCACAGAATCTCTAATAAACCTCTCTAAAGTGGGATCCCATATGCGTATCTCATAGGTCCCTCACTTATGAACCGCTGTTTCTCAGTCCTTTGAAGATCTTTTCAATACCGAATAAAATCGCTTGACATCCATTAACAACTACTTGTTATTGGACTGTGAATCCTCTTAGAAGCTGCTATGGGCCTTTAGCAGCCTAAGGACTCTATATCCAGAGACATGTGGTCAGCGCAATATCCATCAACACTAGGAAATTTAATTAAGTTGATTGAAAGCCGGGTATGTATGGGATAGGTGTCCATGTAACGTATATAGTCCAATTCTAGGTGACCTAGCAAGTACTTAAGCACCCCTCATGAAGTAACACCAATATCCAGAGAGGTAATAACCATTACGGAGGAGTGCAGCTTCAACCACTCGAGGAAGGAGCGTAAGGAGAAGCGGAGACACAAGTATACTTGGAGCGCTTCACCGAGGAGCGCGCAAACAACGGCAAGAACATCGGCAGAAGGAACCTTTGGGCGATAGAACAAATTTGCTGTGAGGGGATACCCGTATTGGAGAAGGAGGGGAGGAAGGGTGGGGAAGACACATGTGTGTATTAAAAGAGGGTGTGTGGCGCCGACGGGGGACGCTGAAGACAATGGAGGAAAAATAGGGCAAAGAAAGCGTGCGAGCTTGTGTGTACGCGTTTGTTTCTGTGTATGAGCGGGCGAGCTTGTGTGTGTGTGTATGTGTATGTGTATGTGTGTGTGTGTGTGTGTGTGTGTGTGTGTGTGTGTGTTGTGTGTGTGTGTATGGTGTGTGTGTGTGTGTGTGTGTGTGTGTGTGTGTGTGTGTGTGTGTGCATGCGTGTGGACGGGTAAATCCTCTTTTTCTCCCTCCTCATATTGAAACTTTCTAACAACAGTATAAATCGACAAACTATAGACAGAATAAACATAGAAAATAAACGAGAAACTGAAATGGTGAGTCAATGGAGTACACACATTTCTTTCTAACTGGGTTAGACACTTAAGTGGTTAAAGTTACAGACGAATCTATCAAAAGATTTTTGAGATTGATGAACTTACATAGGTTAGAATGAACACGCATAGACACAGCGCGCGCGCACACACACACGAACACACACACACACACACACACACACACACACACACACACACACACACACACACACACACACACACACACACACACACACACACACACACACCATACACACACACACATTCTCTTTATTACACTCGCCTATATTACTGTATATTCAATTTCAATTTCTTTTCTTCCTTCCTCATCAACCCCACCCTCTCATCTATCTAAACACTTCTCCCTCTTTTTGAGTTATTTTCTCTTAATTTGGTATACGAAGGTAATTTCCTTTCTCTTTTCCATTTTCTCCACCTCGTGGAGTCAAAAGGGTGAAATGTAAACACATTTCCTTTTGCAAAATATATCTTCTTAATCCCAGACTCTGTGTCATTCGAATCTGACAACATTTTTCTTTTTTCAGGTTAACGACGGATTTAGTGTTCATTTCAGAGAATTCACTAAGACCAAAAGGACTTTCTTCTTTGTTTATCTTATTTTTTTCTCGTATATTATTCCACCAAATGCTTTGCAGTGATGCTTATCAAAGTTTTATCGTATTTAATCATATTCCTTAATCCAGTGGAGAGCCAAAGTACAGCTTCTTGTCCTGCTTTAAGGTGGCGAATCGGAAACGTGCTGGTTGTGGGTTCGAGTCTCGCATTCCCAGAGGGGACTGTTTGTTACCTGTCCTAGTAGTCCTTAAAGCGCATAGTTGGGCAAAGGTGACGGCTGCTCAGCGCCTCCTGGCGTAAGAGGCTCCTCTTGATCTCTCCCCTTCCCTCCATTTTTTCTTTTCCACCTTTTCATCGCTTTAACCGTGGTACGTCATATATATATATTTTTTCTCCTTTTTTTGCACCCCATAGGACGTTCCGGCAATGTCGCTTTCATTTGTTTTTTGCGCCATCATCTCTCCCTCCTCGTCGTCTACTTTCAACACTGTTTTCTGTACCCGCCACAACCCATTTTCTTCAAACCAGAATTTCTTCTTGTATTCTTTAATTGATTCGGATATTTTTTCCTTCCCGTCTAACTTCTTTTTCTTCATTTTTACCATTTTCTTTAACCCCTTTTCTCTTTCTATTTGTGTTCGTTGTCGTCAGATATATCCGTATTCCTATTTATCAATTTATTTGTCTCCTTTCCCTAATTTATTTTCCCTTTTTTCATCACTTCCAAAATTCTCGTTTCTCAAGACTTTCTTTAAGAGTGTTCTTAGTCCTCTCATCCACTTCCAATTTCCTCATCTTTCCCGCGTTAATTACTTTGTTACTTTTCTTTTCATCTACTTTCGTTCTATTCATTTCCATTCCTACACATTTCTCATTCATCATATTTATTACTTCTTTATCTATTTGCTTGTCTTCGTCGCCCACCCTCGTTCTCAGATTACTTGCACGGGGCAATTCCACAGTTTTCAATATATATTACTTTAATTTTCATACTCTGTTTCAGTTCCTATTTTTTCCTGTTATTTGATTTTGTCGTTATTATATTTCTTTAATTTTCTTACGCCATTTCAGCTCCCATTTTTCCTGTTATTTAATTTTGTCGCTATCTTTACTGTCTCTTGTATCTTTCCGCCATCACATATAACCAGTCCTCTCAGTGTAGAGCTGATAAGTAGAATGGTAAACACAAATATAGATAAAAAGACTAGGGAATAAATCGGTGACCAGATAGATGGACAGAAAAATAAATAGAAAGAGAAAGAGAAAGAGAGAGAGAGAGAGAGAGGGAGGACAGAGAAGGACAAAGAAAGAGGATTATACCAGAATTTTTCAAAATGTTAAAAAAAAAATAGAAAAAACAGTTGGTTTTGACCATCCTTGACAGGGCGTACAGCTCCGTAGATTGCAAGGACTCAAGGGCTACCAGGGATAAGATAGAGGACGATGTGGAGGCCCATCTGGAAATCAGGGATTAGGTCCAGAAGTTGAAGGACTTGGTGGAATAGAAAGTAGAAGTCCTGTAGAGAGGAACAGTGCTTTAGGGGGATAAGTGAGGGGCGGGGGATTGAGGGGGGAGAGTGAGGGGACGGCGAGGGGATAGGGGGTGTGTGGGCTATGGGTGTGGGGGGGGGAGAAGGGAGTGCGACACAATGGGGCACAATTTGTCAAGCTCGCACGGCCGTCGGCCAGAAAGACTTCGTCCACGGTGCCGCCAGGAGGGTCCTCGCTCATTCACGGGCGACACGCGCGCTACTATGCTCAATCAGGGGCGACCACGGTTATTGTTTCTGTATAATCATCAGGGTCATATTTCACTTTCGTTACGGGGTAGCTGTCATTCGGTATATGCAAGGTATAGTGTTTCTTTTTTGCGCTTTTGGTGTGTTTTGATTAGTACACACACACACACACACACACACACACACACACACACACACACACACACACACACACACACACACACACACCGACTCGGTGGTACAGTTGGTAGAGCGCTGAACTGGGAAGCAGAAGTGCTCCCAGTACCCAGTTCGAATCCTGCCCAGGGCCGAAATTATTTCGGTATCGCTGTGCCTCGGGTCGTACTCTGACTCTCGTG
This sequence comes from Oratosquilla oratoria, assembly GCF_046742065.1. Taxonomy (NCBI): domain Eukaryota; kingdom Metazoa; phylum Arthropoda; class Malacostraca; order Stomatopoda; family Squillidae; genus Oratosquilla; species Oratosquilla oratoria. Next base: position 22,078,291 of record NC_134783.1, on the reverse strand, counting down.
GGCGGGGAGTTGGGTGTGTGTGTGTGTGCAAGGTCATAGCATTACCCATAGATCGGACCTACGAGCTCTGAGCTCTCTTCCAGGAGGGAAATAGCTGTTGATCACGAGTCCAACACGTGATCCAAAGACCAAGTGAATACACACACACACACACACACACACACACACACACACACACACACACACACACACACACACACACACACACACACACACACACACACACACACACACACACACACACACACACTCTCGGTGGAGCGGTTGGTAGAGTACCAGACTGTCAGTACGGCGGTGCCGGCGGTACCTGGTTCGAATCCTGCTCAGGGCTGAAATTATTTCAGTATCACTGCGCTTCGAGTCGTTACTCCGACTCTCGTGGGCGGGGAGTTGGGGGTGTGTGTGCGTGTAAGGTCATAGCATTACCCATAGATCGGCCATACGAGCTCTAAGCTCTCTTCCGGGAGAGAAATAGCTGTCGATCACGAGTACAACACATGATCCAAAGACCAAGGTGAATCTCACACACACACACACACACACACACACACACACACACACACACACACACACACACACACACACACACACACACACACACACACACACACACACAGCAGGAGGTCAGGTACCAGGGGTCAACTTCCCCCCTCCTCCCCCTGACCTGTGGGGTCCCCCAGGGTACCAAGATGGGTCCCCTATGCTTCCTCATCCTTATTAATGACGCCCTCATGGACACTCCTCACAGATGGAAATATGTGGATGACAGCACCGTAGGCATCCCCATCAACACCAGGCGGCCTGATTACGCACCACTACAAAGCACCCTGAATGAGTTCATGACGTGGACGGAAGACAACAACGTCACAATCAACACCAACAAGACCGTAGTGATGCACTTTTGTACCTCCACACATGCGGTGGCTCCTCCACAACTTTCATTGGGCCCCCACCCCCTCCAACTGGTCCAATCCACCAAGATCTTGGGCATCACACTCGATGAACAGTTAAATTGGAACCAACATGTCACCAACATAGTCAGGACAGCGTCTTACAAACTGTATATGCTGAGCAGGTTAAAATCATTAGGAACACCAACATCTGAGCTACAGGAGGTCTACAAGACTTTCATACTCCCCACCCTCATGTATGCCTCACCAGCCTGGTCCAGCTCACTCACCTTCACACAGAGACAAAAGTTGGAGAGGGTACAAAAGAGAGCGTGCAGGATCATCCTGGGCGTGGAGTACAGCAGTTACGACCACGCTCTTACCACCCTCACTCTATCTAGGGTGTCACAGCGGCACGGTGAGGCACTAAAGAAATTTGGGGAAAGCCTGCTTTCCCACCCTAGACACCGTCACTTCCTCCCTCCCGATGCTCCACCAACTCGCCACGCCACTAGACACAGAAATAGGCTCGTGCCAATCAAAGCGCCAAGGACTGACCGCTACAAAACAGTGCTATCCCATCCATTGTGCACATAATAAACTATATGTTAACTTGTACCGTGTATATACTCTAAGTTTTATATTTCTAATCAGCTTTTGTTTTGTATTATTGTCAGTGTACTACTGCAATCAAAATAAACCTTTTATTATCATTATTATCATTATTATTACACACACACACACACACACACACACACACACACACACACACACACACACACACACACACACACACACACACACACACGACTCGATGGTGCAGTTGGTAGAGTTCCCGGCAGCCACTACGAGGATCCAGGTTCGAATCCCGCCCAGGGCTGAACTAATTTTAGTATCGCTGCGCTGCGAGTCGTGACTCCAACTTTCCTGGGGGAATTGGGCGTGTGTGTGTGTGTGTGCGCACGTGCAAGGTCACAGCATTACCCACAGATCGGTCATATATGAGCTCTGAGCTCTCTTCCGAGAGGGAAATAGCTATCGGTCACGAGTCCAACACGTGATTCAAGACCATGGTGAATCACACACACAAACACATACGCACGCACATACACGCGCACGCACGCACATACAATGTTAGATACGAATGTTACATACCCTTTGTAATAAGAGCATAAGAGCTTTAAGGATTAGAATCAATTCATGATTATACTCTCAAGAAGCTCTTATGGCCCCAAGTTACCGATTTAATCTCTTTATGTGCTTACCACATACGTCCACCTAAAAAAAAAAAAGAGAAAGAGAGAAAGAGAGAGAGAGAGATATATATATATATATATATATATATATATATATATATATATATATATATATATAGAGAGAGAGAGAGAGAGAGAGAGAGAGAGAGAAGAGAGAGAAAAAGATGGCACCGTTTTTGTTATTTTTTCTTTTTCTCTTTAAGACAATGTGTTCACACGCGCACAAAAGTAGCATTTGTGAGCTCAAATTAATCCTCGTTTATTGTTCCAGGCATTTCCCCCCCTATATTTAAGAATATTTTTCGTCTTCCTCTCTTACCGCGTAAAGATCTGTCGTTGTACCAATAGCAAGCCCAATTCATGTCTATTTCATGAAAATAACACATATTTAGACTTTTGTCCCATTGAAATACCAATGATCTTCAACAGAATCAGCTTGCTTAAGTCAGAATTAATAAAATGGTATTTTGTGTGAAATGTCCAACTCTTCTGTCCTTGAGGACATCAATGCACCGAAGAAATTGAGTCACAGATGTAACACAGGAGAGACAGGAGCGCAACAGAACGAAGAAGATCAGAAGTATGAAGAATGATCAGCATTCATCTCTGAGTGGCAATAAGTCTTCAGTCACGAAAGAATGCTGAGCGAATATGGTCCGTAGGGGTGCAACTAAAGTCCCTACAATATTAACTGCATAAAAAACACGGGTTACATTAAGCCCCAGCCACATCAAGCTTACGACCTGTGTCCGACCATCTTCGACCGAAAATCAAGCGATCGGTCGGCGACACAAAACCTATGCAAGGAATTGAAATGGAAAAAAATTAATGTGTTTGATAAGATGAAAATCTATGTACTGGAGACTACTCATTGTGTGTTGTAATCTATCTATCTATCTATCTATTTTCTATCTATCTATCTATTGATCTATCTATCTTATTACCGACTACCAGCGACTTCCAAAGACTACCTGCAACTGACCAGCGACCACCTGGTCGCCGGTGGTCGGGAACAGGTCGTAAGCTTGATGTGAATGGGCCCCTTAGATGCACAAATTGTAATACACACTATTCACATGCACATTACAACGCTACATTTAGTTTTCTTGATCAAATTGGAGGTTCTTCATTGGCAAATTTTCTTCCGAAGTTGCTTGTCAGTCTTCAGCTTTCTTTGTTTGTATTTGGCAAAGAATGGTTTATTCACAATTGGGAAAATAAAATGTTCGATAATTTGTTAGGATGTATTGCCCGTGGTTGTCATAGCAACAGATGTAAACAAAAGTCTTGGTTTACTTTTTCGTAACGACTTATGATGTGACATTTTTCTGTCTTTTGGTCGTTAACATATACCAAGCTTGAGCACAAATAAGTAAGTCGATCAATAAAAGTGAATAAACGAATAATAAGAATATACAAAACCAAAATAAAAGAAAATAACGAAGACTAATATATCAACTGCAAATCTTATAAAAATTCTTTCCTAAGATGAGGATATCGCATATAATCTAGAAAACTTTCCAGCAAAGCCAACGTCTGGTTCTTGGAACCTAAACTGTATATCTTTCTAGTTCGTAAACACTAAGCTAAGATTAAAATCTTCGTGCCCCAATGGTTAGACTTTACTTATGTTGATATGTTGCTAAAAACGACAATTACCTCAGGTTCACATATTCATATTGGTCTTGCATGTTAACGCGTTTCCGTCCGAGCAATTACGGCCACAGAAGCCTCATATTCAATATTGGTGACTCAAGCCTGCACCAATTCATCATATTACATCAGCTCCGAACACAAACTCGGCCTTTATAAGGAGCCTTATACCCAAAATAGGCTTCTCTGCCTACACAAAGGCTTTATACATCCACCGGGCCTCAGTATACAATCCCGGGACATAAATCTTTGTCGAAACTTAGTATGCACATTCAAGGAACACTGCATGTCCTTGTCAGGCCTTTATGAATTCATTGGTTATTTATGTTATGTATGGGTTGGGCCTTGTGTACATCCTCTCTTTGCTAACTTGGACTGGTTTCCATCTGAGTTCGGAATGAGAAACTTATCTCCATCGCTTTGATTACCTCATACAATTCTTATGTTCATTCTGTTCCTTGCCACCACGCGATTTAATCCGCTGAGGGAAGACCCAAAGAAGACAGATTTATTATATATATATATATATACATATATATTTATATATATATATATATATACATATATGAATGTGTGTGTGTGTGTGTGTGTGTGTGTGTGTGTGTGTGTGTGTGTGTGTGTGCGTGTGTGTGCGTGTGTGTGTGTGTGTGTCTGTGTATGTATATGAATACGCACGCACACACACACATATATATAAATATATATATATATTTATATATATATGTATGTATATATATATATTTATATATATGTATATATATATATGTATATATACATGTATATATACATATATATATATACATATATATATATATATATATATATATATATAATATATATATATATATATATATATATATATATATATATATATATATATATATAATATATATATATATATATATATATTTAAGTTGGCCGGGGAACAACAGCTTGGCACACTAACGAAAATTTTGAAATATATTTCCTGTCTTTAATTTATGGGTTGGTGTATTAAGCCAATTATCATGACATTTGCTAATACCCATTCTTTGCCATAGGTACAGTTACAATAGATATTCTGGGGTATGATTTCCGAAAGACCATTGTTCTCCTTTCTGACAATGTAAAGTGGTTTTTGGACGTCGTTCACGAATTTCTTGTTTAACCTTCATGCTTTGTACCCACATCTCGTAAGTTATGTTGTCGCAGTCTTACGATCTTCCTGAAGTTATCGTAAGACATAGGAGGAGGTAGTTATTCATAAAAGGGAGCCCATATAAATCAGGCGTTCTTGGCCCTATCATGAGGTATGACGTGAAAAATGGCTATTCATGACTGGAATTCATGATGAAGCTGTCTAGAGGCTGTCATGATTCTCTCTCTTTAATCATAAGCAGTATATATCCTAATTATGCTGAATGCAAGCAGACTATTGCGTGACATACACACATAGTATTTTCATATAATTCAAAGATTAAATCTAAATCAACTGATAAGCTTTAAGAGGTGATATACAATTGAATAGAATCATGTAGATTAATTAGTCTATACCTTGCCCCTAGGTCTCTCTTGCCCCACGGCTTTTAGGAAACCGAAAAATGTCACTGGACGGGTCCATAAATCACCCAAGGATGATATATTGTGTTGTTGCCTGGGGAAAAGCTAAGGTGGACTAAAGTAAATTATGATGTTCGATGTCTTCTGTGTGATGATTGCATCAGGGGAACTTGGTACTTGTGGTGAAAACTCTTCTACGTTGTTGTTGTTGTTCTAAGGCTGGGTGGTGACCCGAACGCAGCTTTGTGGCGTAAGGACCACAAAAAATAATACCAGAAAATCCTCCTCCTTGATTCATTCATTCTTATCATGCCAGACTGCCAGCCATTCAAGTGTTCTTTGGTTGATATTGACCAGGTCAGTGTTCACTAGATCGGGGGAGAGGGGATATGAACTTAGGACATTGCCAATAATCTTTACAGGTTCTTTGCCACGATGGGTCGACCTTGAAGTCCCATTTAACCAGATTGTCACCAGTTCCGGCGACTCTGGGGCCGAATTTATAGAAGGTCCTAATTCCTAAGTCTAGACACAAATCTTCAAAATAGCGGAGATTTTACCTAACTCCCTATGTTTACTCCTCACTAGACTTTGCGCTATGTCCAGGTTATGTCTAGTCATAAGCATTTAAGTCGCCGACATAGGGATTTAGGTAAAATCTCCGTCATTTTGAAGATTCATGTCTAGACATAAGAGTTAGAATCTTTTATGAATATGGTCTCTGGATCTTGCTCTATTCAGGTAAAATCTCCGTCATTTTGAAGATTTATGTCTAGACATAAGGGTTAGAATCTTTTATGAATATGGTCTCTAGATCTTGCTCTATTTAGGTAAAATCTCCGTCATTTTGAAGATTTATGTCTAGACATAAGGGTTAGAATCTTTTATGAATATGGCCTCTGGATCTTGCTCTATTTAATGTCGGGGCATTCGAGTCTCTGTAGTAGTGCCCCGTTTGTGAGAGTAAAACGGACACTGGATGGTAAAGGGATAATACAGATACACTTTATCAACAAACAGAACGCCACATGTAACCTAAGCGCTGGTGGCGTATTGGGAAGCGTACTGGGATAAGAATCAACTACTCAGTGCCTCCTGGTGTAGGCTTCTCACGTTATTCTGCGTGGACACAAACAGCGACAAGACATAACAAACAATGGTGACTTGCGAGTTGTTTGCGAATAGACTTAGTAACTATGTAGTGAACGCTGAAACAACTGGTTTTAAGAGACGAGGTGACTTCATGGATAGGAAGGACAGGTGGTAAGGGACATGGAACTGCCTAATGCAGTCCTAATGGTCTCTTGCAGTCTCCTCATTCTTCTGTTCTTGTGAGTAGGAGAAATCAAAGAAGGCGAGTGTTCTACGTTAGGAGACTCGTTGCTACGGCTGAAGCCGTCATCTTTGCCCTATTATGTATTTTCAAAAACAGTTGAAGCAGGTGACAAACGGTCATTGCTGGGAATCCAAGGGAAGTGCGGGATTCGAACCCTCAGCTAAGGGAATGCGAGGCCAGCAGGCTACGTCACCAGCGTACAGACATGGTAACCAACTCACCCGCGCACCAAAAATCATTCCATTAAAGACGACATGACGTCATTCCCTTTATTGCCATGTTACTCCTGCAGCAATCAAAGAACGAACCAAACCTGACCCGTGAATATATTTTTATCAACACCTCGTCACTTATAGCATCAATCCCCTCACATCTGCAATTAGCTCTGTTAATTCGGTTAAAATCCAATTAGCGATCCCCACACGTCCATCCCCTCCACTCACCCCCTTCCCCATTTTTTATTTTTATTTTTTTCAACATGCAGTGGCTGGTTGTTTTCCATCGTGATTATTAATGGATAATAAATGAATAGCCTGCCAGGTGAAGAGCATCGACGACAACTGTTTTCGACTCTGATCATTACTTTTTTTTTTCTCCGAGCTGGCTGCCCATTGGGTAGGAAATCAGTGACGTCACAGTCGTCATTGGGTAGTTATTGCCTGTTGGATAATGCATCAATGACGTCACACTACTTTTCATATACATATTTATCCTGTTTATTTTTATTTTTATCTAGTCATTTTCTATTTATGATACATTACAAATTATTCTAGGAATACAATTTCTGTGATCATGATGAAAAATATCATCTTTATGTTTGTGATGATCATAATTTTTTGAATTTTCTTTCTTTCCTGAATAGTACACGGGGAGGGGGTCCATACAATCTTGAAAACCAATTCACAGTAATTTACGTACATGCTGTTTTCAGCCTTTGGGAAGTTCTCTAAGTCTGAGCATATAAAGAATTTACCTGCTGTGTCGTCAACAAATGGAATAAGCTTCCAGCTGAGGCAACTGGATGTAATGTGATTTGGGGCTTTAAAATTCACTTGGAGAAGAATTTTTTTCCTGTTTTATTCCTTACAAGTAGTTGATAAACGGAGCTTCTATGCTTTGGGACAACATTGCACCACATGGAGATCCTGAGTGAGATATATATATATATATATATATATATATATATATATATATCTGTATATACATATATATATATATATATATATATATATATATATATATATATATATAGAGAGAGAGAGAGAGAGAGAGAGAGACTGTAGCAACGGTACTTTGTGCTCTACAAATTTAGTGGATAACATTACTGCAGGAGAGAGAGAGAGAGAGAGAGAGAGAGAGAGAGAGAGAGAGAGAGAGAGAGAGAGAGAGAGAGAGAGAGAGAGAGAGAGAGAGAGAGAGAGAGAGAGAGAGAGAGAGACTATAGTAACGGTACTTTGTGCTCTACAAATTTAGTGAATAACATTACTGCAGGAGAGAGAGAGAGAGAGAGAGAGAGAGAGAGAGAGAGAGAGAGAGAGAGAGAGAGAGAGAGAGAGAGAGAGAGAGAGAGAGAGAGAGAGAGAGAGAGAGAGAGAGACTATAGCAACGGTACTTTGTTCTCTAAAACCTTATTGAATAACATTACTGCAGGAGAGAGAGAGAGAGAGAGAGAGAGAGAGAGAGAGAGAGAGAGAGAGAGAGAGAGAGAGAGAGAGAGAGAGAGAGAGAGAGAGAGAGAGAGAGAGAGAGAGAGAGAAAGAGCGATCGTGTATGCGTGCGTGTGAGGGAGAGAAAAAGAGAGAGAGGCCAGTTCCATAAGGTGGGTGGACGGGTGGGTGGAAGGGGTGGAAGGGGTGGGGAGTAAGGGGGTGGAGCGTGTGGCTGCATGACATAAATTTCAGCGCGGGAATAGTTTGTGTGTGTAGGTCCTTATGAATGGTGACAGAAAGAGCTTCATGTCTGCGCATGAGCTCAATCACGAATGGCTTTGTTTGAGGCTTCGAGTAGCCCCTGCAGGCCAGTGACAGAATTTATGGAATTTATTCTGGTTGAAGACAGGCGATTTTATCCACCTGAGTGGGGTATATTCCGACCATAGGGGGGAGAGGGGGTTCCTAGGGGTAAATGCCCCCCACTCTTCAATCTATAGTTCAAACCCTGAACTGAATAGAATTGCCTGTTTTAGCTTGAAAATAGAATAAGTTAAAACATAAAGAAGCAAATTCGGACAAAATAAAAGAGTAAAATAAAATAAAATAAAGTGAAATAAAAATCAAAGTAAAATAGAATAAAATAGAATAGGATAATGAAATAGAATAAAATAAAATAAAATATATAATAAAATAAAATAAAATAGAATAAAATGAAATAAAATAAAATAGAATAAAATAAAATGAAATAGAATAGAAAATAAAATAAAATAAAATAAATTGAAAACAAACATTGACTAAAACAGAATAAAGCAATAAAAATGAAATAAAAGATGAATGAAAACCAATAGAATAAAATAAAATAGAATAAAATAAAACAGAATAAAACAAATAACGAAATTGCATGAATGCGTTTATTGAAGGGATTATATCAAACTGCGTTTGTCTCTGCACATTCTCGTCCTTGTATAAGACTATCATTCAATACTCGATTAAGGAAACAGGTTCCTGTGGGGAAATGGCAAATGCCAACGGAAATGTTAAATGATAAAATCCGTTAAACTGAGACTTTATTTTTAAGGATATTGTACCAGGAATAAAGAAATAAATTCAAGAAATAAAAAATTGATTCTCAAATGTCGGCAATTCCCTCGACAGTACATTCCTCTGTGTCTCCCGACGTGCGTGTGGTCGAACCTTCGTATAATGTAAACAAACCGCATAGGAAACTGTCGTGCTTTAATTCTTCATTTATCAACAAAGGCGGCTGCTTTTGTTTACATGCGTTTCCATGGCAACCCCTAGCAGACGCTTTTTCAATTAGGTGTGACTTTTTTTTTTATCAATATATAATACTATGGCCCGCGGACCAGATCTGGCCCGCGGGCCGGATGTGGCCTGGCAAGTGACATGAGACACTTCGACACGAGTTACTATTATTGTTACAGTTGAGGAAAGTACTAAATTGTCACTCACCTCGCGGACGACATTTGGCCCTCGGGCTTCGAGTTTGACGTTCTTGTACTAATTAAAACCTGATATGCAATACCTGTCTACTATACATTTGTGCTACAAGGACCGTGATGTCTTGGCGTCGTAGACGCGCATGCCTCAACCCCCACTGAAAGGTCTTGGTCGTGACATTAAGCCTCGGTCACACCAAGCTTACAACCTGTTTCCGACCACCTCCTTCGACGGTCGGTGGCACTTTTGTTTCTCTGTCACGGTTAACGCAGGTGGCTGTTTCACATTCGTCTTTATGACGAGGGAGGAGATTCATTCCAATTGCGTCATCGTCTTGAATTTTTTTTATAAATAGAGGAACGGCACAAATCAGCCTGGTCGCCGGTGGTCGGAACGCTTATATAGATAGCAACGCCCGACTCTATCGGTCCTCGACATTCACCATTGCATCAGCCTAAGATTAGCAAAGCACTTAAGTGGTGCTTAGGCAGTGAGGGCTGTTTCGACATTGGAATGTTCTGTATGAGCGTCAAAAGACTGTTGCGAGTCTCGTGACGTAGATAAAATGCAAATTGCAAGGACGCGTTTACGAATAGGGCGAAAATGTGTGAACATTCCAAATGATATTTTGTATTTCAGATCTTCTTCTCCAGTCTTCTATTTCGTCTATAACTGGCAAATAAAAAGAACAAAACTATGTGAAAAAGTGATCTGTTCTGTGTAGTTATATGAGATGAACTGTGCATATAAAGTGTTCACTGTGTACATGCAAAACACCAAAATCATGCAAATGTGTATCTGCATTTGGATTTTTTTTTTAAATAAATTTCTACATACATTAGCTCTATCACATTCAAAGTGCTATATAAACAAGATTATATGAGTATAAAAAGAACAGAAGATATACTTGTATAGTTACAATATGTCACGTGACCAAAAGTTTGACATAGAAATTCTTCCATAGTACAAAGGATTACAAAGGATTACAAAGGCGGAGCATGCCGACAGGAGACCTTTTGGTCCATATATAGGTCGGATGCGAAGAAATCATAATAATGATAAATAAATAATTGAATAAATAAAAACTATTACAATATAAATAGTAAATAAAATACATCAATAAATACAAAAGTGTTTTACTTTATTTGGTATAACTGCGGAAGCAAACCACTTTTACTTTACAAGAATTTCTGTATAGAAAAGAACACAAACCACCTCCTCCCAAAAACAAGGGATACATTTGCATAATAAAAACTTATGGGATGGAGAAAGACTTTTGACTGTGACTGTTTACGTTCCCTCCCCCCCTTGGAAAGGTGGTGACTGTGAGTGAGCGCGTGCTCGCGCGCGCGCGCGCGCGTTGCGTCATGTCAACATACATGACATCTCATTCCCTGCAGGCCGTTGGGAGTCAACGGCTGCCTACACACTTGTTCTCCCCCCGAATCTTCCCCCCCTAATCCACAGGGGTCCCCTCCACCCCCCTCCTCCCCATTTCTCCTCCTCCTCCTCCTCCTCCTCCTCCTCCTCCTCCTCCTCCTCCTGTTCTTGCTCCTCTTCCACCTTTTTATTCTTCCCTTTCCTCCTCCTCATCATCATCATAATCCTTTGCTTGCCTCTGCCCCTGCTAACTCTATCCTTCCCTGCCCCTCCGCATCCTCCTCTTCCTCCTCCTTCTTCTTCTTCTTCTCCTCCCTCCTCCTCTCACCTCCTCCTCCTTTTTCTCCTCTTCTCCATTTTCCCTCATGCTCCTCCTCCTGCCTCCCATCCTCCTCCACACTTCCTACTCCTCCTCCTCCTCCTGTTCTTCCTCTTCCTGCTTCCTTTGCTCCACCTCCTCCTCCTCCTCCTCCCCTACTCTTCCTCCTCCTTCTACTCTTCCTCTACCTGCTCCTATGACTTTTCCTTACTCCCCTCCTCTTCCTTTTATCCCCCCTCCTCCTCCTCCTCCTCATTCTACCCCTCCTCTTTCTTCTCCTACTCCTCCTCTTCATTCTCCTCACCTTCCTCCTCCTCCTGTTGCTCTTTCTCTTTCTGCTCTTACTCTTCATTATTATCCTCCTCCTCCTCCTTCTCCTCTTACTTCTGTTCTTCCTCCTCCTCCTTTCCCCAGTTCTCCGGCTCCATCTAATTCATCTTCTATTTCCTCTGGCAATTCCTCACTTCATCCCTATTAAACATGTCCTTTGCCTTTTTCGAACGCCCACCCCCACCCCCTCCCCCCGTCTCTCACATAATATTCTTTATCTTCCTTCTTGTTTGTCTTATTTAGTCATTTATTTCATGGTGTCTCCCCCTTCCTTCTCTTATCTTTATTTTCATTCCATATTCCCGCATTATCTTCT
>NC_134783.1:22008659-22051159 GCF_046742065.1 Oratosquilla oratoria | reverse complement strand
ATATACATGTATATATGCATGTATATATGTATATATGCATTAATGTATGTATGTATTTATGTATGTATATACAAAGGATTACAAAGGATTACAAAGGCGGAGCATGCCGACAGGAGACCTTTTGATCCATATCTAGGTCGGATGCGAAAAGAAATCATATTAATAATAAAATAATAAATAAAAACTATAATAATGTAAATAACAAATAAAATACATAAATAAATGCATAAATAAATGTATGTACACATGTACGTATGTATGTTTATATGTACTTACGTGTGTATGCATGTATGTATTATGTATGTATGTATGAATTAAAAAACAAAAGAGAAACCGCCGTTCGAGATCTCCCTTGATCATTTTCGCTCAGAATTTTTAGGGAATGTTCTCGCCACGCATTGGCCATTAAGAAGATGAGGGGAGGCCGAGCCAAGATCTTGTTGCTCACATAATCACTTCTTGGCAACTCAGATGACGTCATTTCGAGGACCAAAACTCGCCAGTAGTCTGCATGATGAGGGAAGGCTGAGCGTCCGTTTTTGGTTCTTCTTTTGTTTTCTTTTTCCTTTTGTTTTCTTCTTCTTCCTTCTTCTTCTTCCTTCTTCTTCTTCCTTCTTCTTCTTCCTTCTCCTTCTCCTCCTCCTCCTCCTCCTTCTTCTTCTTCTTCTTCTTATCCTTCTTCTCCGTCTTGATCTTCTTCACCCTTTTTCTTCATCTTTTTATTCTTACCCGGAAATCATAACGGTCAAATTGCACTTGAAAGTATGCGGTTTTGGTGCCTCTCTTCCATAGAAACATACAATATCTTTGTTTTTATTTTTTTAACCCTGACCGTAATTTGCTAACTCTGCCAGTGTTGACTTGTTCATTTTGATACAAGATATTTTTGTAGATTTTTTTTCCCATCGAGTCTGTGATAGATTGCATCGTAAAAATAATCTGTTGTCCATTTTCTAACTTATTAGTTAGAGATATTAGATAATTCTAGTTGTAATCAGACGATTTTATTCAAATTAGTGAAACCATCACAACAACAACAACAGAAATAAATAATAAGATATTATTATTAACAAACCTACTGAAGAATAAAAACAATAAAAAAACAAATAAAAGCGTCTTTTCTAGAGGTCAGCCGATCGAGTATCTATGTACTGTCTTTTCTAAGAAATCTGTTCTAATCTCTTGGACCCACAGATAAGCCTGCAATATGTACAGATCGGCCCTCTGCCCTCCCTCAGACAAGGCTTAATCCAGGTGGGCCTCGTTGAGGATTTGTTGATCTGTCAGCTGGCACATCGACGATGTCGTTCATCATCAGGTTCGGTCTTTGAGACGAGAATGTATGGGTCATTTATCATCTGGTTCGGTTTTTGAGACTGGAATGTATGGATAGATCCAACACGACTAGCTCACTATTTTCTCGAACTATTTTCATGAGGCATTCGTAAGATGCAATCTTCTCCAGTTTTTGCTTTAACTAGAAATGTTTTTTTACATTACCGAGTAGGTAAAATATGTAAGAAGATGAATTCAACATTAATTCATTTTTTTTTTTACAACTAGTGGACGTATTCTTATAATGCTATATTCTTCATTTTAACTAACAATGCTTTAGATTTTTGAGGAGGTTAAAGAAAAATCCAATAATACTAACTCACCACTTTTTAAACTACTTTAAGAGTGTTCTTATAAAGCTATATTCTCCAATTTTATTCTAACTAACAAAGTTTTACATTGTTAAAGAGAAAGAAAATAGTAAATCTTTCCCATTGACACGGCAACCTCCCCCTCCCTACCTACCCCTGAGAAAGGCACCCTTCCCCCTCCCCCTCCCAACCTACCCCTGCGACAGGACAATCAAAAAGACAAGATGAAATCAATAGGAGTGGGTTGTTTGAGGGGTCAGGAAGTGAAACGTCAAGAGTCTTCAGGTCGTAAAAGAGTTGGAAGGTTTACAAGAACAAGTTGTTAGTTCCTGGAACATAATCAAGGATTAGGTCGTTTGGCGACACAGAATTTTGAGTTTCTATGGTTAACATAGTTTCAACTCCGATGACAAGATGTCTTGTCATTTGGTCAAATAAAACAAAAAATCATAATAAAACAACAAAATGTTTGATGATCAAACAGCACCAGAAAAATATGACGTCATCAGTCCTCCTCCTCGAGGAGGACTGATGACGTCATATTTTGACGTCATATGACGTCATCAGTCCTCCTCGAGGAGGAGGACTGATGACGTCATATTTTTCTGGTGCTGTTTGATCATCAAACATTTTGTTGTTTTATTATGATTTTTTTGTTTTATTTGACCAAATGACAAGACATCTTGTCATCGGAGTTGAATGGGTTAACATAGGTTCAACTGGGTTAGAAAAGATCGAATTTTGGGATGTGATAGTAAAGAAGGAAAAGAAAAAGGTGAAGGAGAGGAGAAAAAAAGTCATGGGATAAGTTGAATATAGATATGTTTCTAGTGAGAATGGTTAGAGTAAAATCAGGCGGAGAGAATTTATCTTATGAGTTAGCACCATCACATAGTTCTTGAAAATGGTATAGAGATTACATCAGGATAGCAAAGGAAAATAAATGCGAATACCAAGCTCGAAAAATCACACACAACCCCCCCCCAAAAAAAAAAAAAAATCATAGAATGAACGAGAGGTACTCCAACTGTGGCACAGTCGAAGACAAAAAAATCTTAAAAAAAAAAAAGGAAAGAAATGAGTTTCAGACTCCCCCCTCCATTAGGTCTACACGGAACCAACCACGCCTGGCTGACACCATCTATTCATTGGTAAATAAACCCTTTGTTGTTACCAATGTTTGATCTAAGATAAAGACATTTCATTGTGGTACTGACAACTCTTACACACAAACAACCTCCTCCCTCCCACCCACACAAACAAACACACCTGCACACACATGTACACCCAGATAAACAAATGTAATAGAGGTTCTACAAGTGTGCGTAGACATAGCCTACACACGCATTCGCTCGTAAGCACACATAATCTAATGCTCACCCACAAGAGTTCGAGCTAGTCTCACAAGCAAGAAAGAGCGAGGACAACAAAGATGAAAAAAAAAAAAACTCTAAACATTTGGAAAGGTTCCCCGTGGTGGTAGTGGTGGTGGTGGGGACTTGTTTAAGTTAAGCTACAAGGAAAAGAGGAGCGAGTGTTATTTGTGACCGAAGAATTGTAGAGGAAAAGAAGCTTTTAAAGGAAATGGACTGTTACAACTAGGAATGGGCTGGAGCGGCCAAGATCTGGTAGACAGGAGAAGAAATATTGGAAAAGGAAGTCAGGATGACCAGGGAAACGGACAAGGAGGAATACATTCAAAAGTGGTTGCTGTCGTGTGCTGTAGTTTACCAAAGCTTCTATCATTGAGAACAATCTTGATTTGAAATGAAACGAGATGATGAGAAGGAGCAAGAAGTGGGATGAATAGGCACAGGAAGGATAAATGGAAACAAAGGAATAGAAGGAAAAAGCCTAAACCACATTTTTGGAAAGAATGAGAAGCAAGGAGAAAACAAATGAACGAATAATGAGAGAAATGAGGAAAAAAATAGAAAGCGAGACGCTCTAACGAATCTAAAAGACACTTCACAAATTAAGCAATTCAAGAAAAGACTACAAACTTTTCTCTTTTAGAAGTGCTATGATCAAGAATTTTACATTGTAAATGATGCAATTAAACTATGAAAACAATTATAGAATAGAAGAATGATCATATACATGAAAAAGACACACCAGAAAAAAAAAGTTTTATTCTTCTTCTTCTTCGAGAGAGGTGATTGGACATCAATAAGAATGATAAAAAATGAATTTATAAATGAAAAATTATAGATCCATCAATGAAAGGACGAATACATGAATAAAACATAACTAAAACCATAATCTACAATAGATGAAAAATAGTTGAGGAAATAAACGACTAAATGAATGAACAATCAATAACAGGAAAGACGTAAATGTAAATAATTAGATAGATAACGGAACAGACACACAAATGTAAAATATAATACAGATGGATGAGTAGAAAGACAAGTATATATATATATATATATATATATATATATACGTGTATACATATGTATATACATATATATATATATACGTGTATACATATGTATATACATATATATATATATATATATATATATATATATATAAACAGATAAGCGAGTGGATTAATATAAAAGTAAATCATGAAATGATAAAGAAAAAATTATATCACAAAGAAATGAATAGAAAACTGAAATCAACTAATAAAGAATTATGGAACGAAAGATACAGAAAAAGCGAAAACACAATACAAAGAAAAAATATTCGATAACGTGAAAAAACCTTACGAATATTGACATCAACTTTAGAAGAACAATATAACAAGAAGATAACATTACTGGTCAAGAGTAATATAATAGATATGCAAAGTTTTGGACACTCGTCTGTGACCCATGTCACACTAAAAAAAAAAAAAAAAAAAAAATCTATTTACCTCCATTTTGTGAATTTTAGCAAACGTATATGTGATTCGGTTTAACACCGTAGACTTCCCCTTATCAGGAGGCGGGGACGATGCCCCTTCCAGAGAACTTTGTAGCTGCGTGGAATTCAATGGACCATACCCTTGGTCCAACTCGCTGGCGACAGAATTCGAACTTCTGTCATTTCGATCTCTGCCACAAGTTGCGACGCTCTAACATGATTGGCATATGTAGAAAAATAAATAATAATCTCAACAAGTCAACATATTGTAAAGAATAATCAAAACCTCTATATGTAATCAAGAATCCAAATAGCCTTATTAATTACCTATTTGTTTCTCATCTGTCCCCTTTTCTACAATAGTTCCATTCCCAAATTAGCTGTTCAGTTGAACATTTCTCGCATTGTTCTCTCCCTGAAAAAATTAGTTATCTGTTTTTATGACGACTATATTTGTTTAGTTTACGCTTTTATATTTTTTTTTATATCGATCGTATTCCTTTGTATACGTGTTCTCTCAATACGCCATCTATACTACTTTCATCATACTTCATATAACCGCCATAGCTCTTTATTCATAACTTTCCATATCAGTAATGGATTTAAATTGGTAATTTTAA
This sequence comes from Oratosquilla oratoria, assembly GCF_046742065.1. Taxonomy (NCBI): domain Eukaryota; kingdom Metazoa; phylum Arthropoda; class Malacostraca; order Stomatopoda; family Squillidae; genus Oratosquilla; species Oratosquilla oratoria. Next base: position 22,046,040 of record NC_134783.1, on the reverse strand, counting down.
GTTTAAGAAGGAAATGGTTAAGAACGACTTAGTAACCATATATAGAGCTCTGAAACTATCGGTTGTTTTAATAAAAGGCTAGACAACTTTATGGATGGGGATGACAGGTAGTAATAGACGTGGAACTGCCTAGTATAGATCTTATGGTCTCTTGCAGTCTCCTTCATTCTTATGTTCTTATGTATAAGTCACCATCAATCTCTCATTCATTTTTTAGCTCAACGACGCCTGTGGCACTTTCTTTCAGTCTTTCCGAAGAGTCTTCTCACCAAGACTTTGTCTTCTCTCCGGAAGACCCTTTGTCAACAGCTCCATTGAGGTCTCAGCTTCCATTCTTCTTCATCTTCATCTTCCCCTTTTTCTTCTTTTTCCTCTTCTTCTTCTTCTTCGTCTGAAGCTTCTTCTTTTTCGGCAGAAGCTTCTTTTTCTTCTTCGTCTGAAACTTCTTATTTTTTTCTTTTTCTTCTTCTTCATCTTCATCTTCTCCCTTTTCTTCTTTTTCCTCTTCTTCTTCTTCTTCGTCTGAAGCTTCTTCTTTTTCTTCTTCCTTTTCGTCTGAAGCTTCTTTTTCTTCTTCGTCTGGAACTTCTTCTTTTTCTTCTTCTCTCTTTCTCTGAAGCTTCTTCTTTTTCTTTCTTCTTCTTCTTATTCCTCTGAAGCTGCTTCTTCTTTTTCTTTTTCGTCTGAAGCCTCTACTTCTGTTTCTCTTCTTTTTTCTCTTCCTCTTCTACTTTTTCTCCTTCTTCTTCGTCTGAAGCTACTTCTTTTTCTCCTTCTTCATCTGAAGCTTCTTTTTCTTCTTCTTCTTCTTCTTCTTCTTCTTCTTACTTCTACTTCTTTTTCTCTTTTTTATCTACCTCTTCTACTTTTTCTCCTTCTTCTTCGTCTGAAGCTGCTTCTTTTTCTCCTTCTTCGTCTGAAGCTTCTTTTTCTTCTTCTTCGTCTGAAATTTCTTCACCCTTTAGCATCTGTTTACCTCGACGAGAGCTCGTATTCCTTGTCGTTCGGAGAGTGTTGTCATACATACATACATACATATACCAAAGACTTTTTCCCCCTACACGGGGGGTAGCCAAAAAGAAAAAGGCATAGAAACCACTCCCATCCATTCCATTTCTTATATATTCCACTCCCCTCCACCCTCCTCCCTCCCTCTTATCTTGGCACCTCCTGGAGAGTGTTGTCATGTTTTGCATATTCTTCTTTCCTCTACTTCTCCCGTGACTATTATCTATGTTTCGTATCGTTCCCTCGGGTGAAACACAGCATGTGGCGTTCATTTTATCGCTCTTGTGGCGTCGTCATCTTTTTTACCTCATTTGCGTGTTTTATTTTTCATTCAGGTAAAGAATTGCTAATCTTACTTTGTATTGTTCTAACCGTATCGTCAATTTTTTGGATACTTTTTCACTTATTAATCAACCTCTTTTTTGTTTCCTCTTTAGTTCCTTTGGACTATGCGCCAATGCATCGTTGCTAGTGGCGTTCTTTTTTTCTTTTTTGTTGTTGTTGTATCAAAAGGGCGTAATATCGAAGCTGCCATCCTTCGGCCGTTGTTTGTCCCGTTTCTGTCCCTCCAGGCAGGACAGGGAGACTCGCGAGGTGCAAAACCGCAGATGGTGGTGTTTTGTCCACCAGCTTTTGTGTCCGCTGTCACTTTCAAAACCTCTTGTTGATGTTCAAAGTTTCCACAGTTCTTTCTCTTTTTTTCTTTTTTTCTTTTCCTTCCCCGCCCTCCATCCCTTCCTCCCTCTCTATCCCTCCCTCTCCCTCACTCGTACATTCACTCCCTTTCTCTCTCTTTTATGATTTTTTTCTATCACCTCTCTCTCCCTCTCCCCCTCTCCCCCTCTCTCCCCCTTCTCTCTCTCTCTCTCTCTCTCTCTCTCTCTCTCTCTCTCTCTCTCTCTCTCTCTCTCTCTCACACACACACACACTTTTATTATCTTACTTTTCTTTCCTCTCCTCATCCTCCTTCCCTCTCCCTCCTCCTCTTCCTCACTTCTTATCTCTCCCTCCTTCCTCCCCTCTCCCTCTCTCCTCTCTCTCCCTCCCTCTCTCTCTCCTCCTCTCTCCCCTTCCCTCTCTCTCTCCCTTTCCCTCCCTCTCTCCTCTCTCTCTCTCTCTCTCTACCTCCTCCCTCTCCCCCCTGTCTCTCCTTTTTGATATTTTTCTGACAAGTTGTTATTGTTGCGAAAGGGAGTCATTCCCATGTTATTTTTTGTCTCTAATTTTTCCTTACTTTTCTCGTAGAACTTCATTGCCCGCCTTCCCAAGCAATACTGACATATGATACAGTTTTAAAGGGTACAATTTTGCATTTCTTACTCCGTAAAGTTATTTAGTTTCACAAGAGCCACGTCTAAAGATAGAAAATATCTTATCTAAAAATTAGTTTTTAAGGGACGTTTTGTGTAAGAGATTTGTCGCCTTATATTTTCCATTTAGGACACGTCATACAACGCCTTGTTTTGGTGATGACATCACGAGGGAACCATGTCAATAAACAATGACAAGTAGCAAAACAGACAGCGAAATTGAAACATATTCATCGTCTTTTGAGAGTAATCTTGACTCCTTAAATATATTCGACAACAGCCAAGATCAAGGAATAGACGGCATCGTCACTGGCAATCAATTTGAACCGGAATATATCTCTGAAGAAGAAGAGTTAGCTTTTCCAAATTTCGATCAATCCGAAAACGACTGCAACGAATGGATATAAAAGATTAGTAGGCTTATTTTTATTTTCGTTAATTTACTACGCTCAGTGAGCGGCAGCCATGGTGGATCAAGAGGTAGCTTTGTATATAATATTCGTGAATCACAGGACACGCTGCTTGGCTGAGGTGGAATATCGTAGACAAGTACGAACCTCTCAAGGTAGGGAAATGGCAATCGGGTTTCAAGGAAATACCAGAAATAAGGTTATATACATATTATGCAGTTTATGACAGGATATGAGAAATAAGATATAGTTAATAATATTCAACGTTGCTAAAATTACCTTAACATACAAGAAATAAAGTTACAAGCAATACCATGCAGTTATAGACAACAATATAACAAAAATGAACGGTGATTACAATAATATTGTACCGTAAATATAACGATAACATAGCAAGTATAGACTACAGACGGCAAAACTCAAATCTAGCTATGTCAGAACTACCGTGTTACAATCAGCACCCACCAAGCAAATATTTACATGTATCTACGACAGACAGTCTTGATACAGAACACTTTCTTTATTGCAGGAAGTATCGCTACACAGCATACAGAGAGTAAGATTGTGCTGGAAGATTCTGGAAAAGAAAACATGTGTGCCTTGCAAAAAATCAGGACTGAATTTCCTGCAGAGGGTGATTATGTTGGATTCAAGTATCCGACTTTGCAGTATCGCCTGTAGTATGTGAAGTTATTCACAGCTTCATGCATGTCAGGGTGAACATAACTGTGGTAGACTTGCAAGTGCGTGTCCAGTTTTATCTTATGGCAGAATGTTTTCAAAACATCTCATAATATCAGTCATCCACTTGCTCACATCAGCTTTGGATATTATAGTAATCTGGTGTTTACCAATGCTAGGCATGCAGAGTATTAAACGACTATCAAACGACCACACCGATTGAATGAGAGTAAAATTAAGTATATGTTGGTGGGTAGGAAGAAAAAAAAATACACACACACACACACACACACACACACACACACACACACACACACACACACACACACACACACACACATATATATATATATATATATATATATACATATATATTAATGGTAATTTCACCCAAATACCTGAAAGTGTTCATGACTTAGGAGTATTATTGATACTTGACTGTAATTTGAACTTTAACAAAGGATTACAAAGGCGGAGCATGCCGACAGGAGACCTTTTGATCCATATCTAGGTCGGATGCCAAAAAGAAAAAAAAAATCATATTAATAATAAAAATATATATAATAACGTAAATAACAAATAAAATACATAAATAAATGCATAGGTATAGTTAAAATAATAAACAAACAGGTAAATAGTAAATAATAATAAATTGACATATAACTAATAATAAATGAAAATCAGACAGACAAATGATAACAAAACAAAAACAAATAATATAAGATAAATTATAATCATTACAGCATCTTAATTAGGTATTTATCTAAATGATTCTTAAAGCTTCGAACTGAACTACATTGCACTACCTGTGCAGGAAGTTTATTCCATTCATTAACTACACGGTTGGCAAAGTTGTTTCTACCTACTTCCAAATTGAATCTATTTCCGGACAGTTTGAGACCATTGTTTCTTGTCTGATTCTCATTCAATGTGAAAATTTTGTCACTTTTGATGTTGTCAATTCCCTTTAAAATCTTAAAGACCTGTATCAAGTCACCTCTGAGTTTACGCTTTTTTAGGGAAAACAGATTCATGTGCTTTAGTCGATTTTCGTATGATTTTTTTTTTATATTTGGAATCAGTTTTGTGGCTCGTCGTTGTACTTTTTCCAGTCTGTCAATGTCTTTAATGAGATTCGGTGACCATACGGAGACAGCATATTCCAAATGTGGACGAACTAACGATTTATATAGTCTGTTAATGAGTGATGGACTTTTGAAATCAAAAGATCGCGCAATCAGTCCCAGAATCTTATTTGCTTTCTCAGAGGCTGAAATACACTGCTTGGATGATTTGAGGTCGATACTGATAATTACGCCGAGATCTTTTTCACTATCCACTTTTGTTAACGAATTTCCAAATAACTTGTAATCGTACTTATTGTTATTTCTACCTATGTGCATTACCTTGCATTTACTTGTGTTAAATTTCATTAGCCACTTTTCAGACCATTGCTGTAATTGATCTAAATCTTCTTGAATATCTAATTGGTTTGAGTGATCATTTGCCACTCCGCACAGTTTTGTATCATCAGCAAATTTGGAAACAGTAGATTTTAGTCCATGGTCTATATCATTTATATATACTATGAATAGAAGTGGCCCAAGAACGGAACCCTGAGGAACTCTACTTGTAACATTTTTCCATCCTAAAGTTTTTCCATTTAAAACAACTCTCTGTTTTCGACCATTCAACCAATTACTAGTCCAACCTAATAGGCTACCACTTATTCCATGCAAAGCTAGTTTAGTAAGTAGTCTTTCATGTGGGACGGTATCAAAAGCTTTTGCAAAGTCTAGATATATTAAATCTATATTGTTTCTTTTGTCATAATTCGAGATAACTGTGTTGTAGAATTCGAGTAAGTTAGTCACGCAAGAACGTTTCCGTCTGAAACCATGCTGGCTATCATTTATCAAACGGTTACTTTCTAAATGATGTTCGATAGCATCTCTGATGATAGTTTTAATTATTTTTCCTACGATTGAAGTCAAACTTATAGGCCTATAGTTATTTGGTTTCTTTTTGTCACCTTTTTTGAATATGGGAGTAACGTTAGCTAGCTTCCATTCTCTTGGGACATCTCCGGATATGATGGATTTCTTGAAAATAATTTCTAATGGAACAACAATCTCATTTTTCATTTCCTTTTCATTTGGCTGTTAGATTGCTTTTGTTACTAATTATCTTGATGAGGGTCCTGTGAAGAAGTTGATTATAAATAATGTCATTACTAAAGTGGATTATTGTAACTCGCTATAGTATGGGTTGCCAAAATGTTAGCTTAAGAAATTTCAAAACATTATTAATAGAGCTGCAAGGTTGATCAAAGGTGTCCCCAGGTGGGAAAGAATTACTCCTATTCTGATTGAGCTTCACTGATTGCCTATATGGTTAAGGACATTGTACAATTTTTGCTTGTTAATTCATCAGATTTTAATAACTGGTTGTCCACAACATTTTAGGGATATGTTTCAAGTTGGAACCAGTGGAAGGTATAAATACTTGTCAAACTACTGATGGTGTAACGTTGTTTGAACTAAGATGTTCTTCTAATGTTGGGTTTCGTGCCATTAAATTTGCTGATCCAAGGGTGTATAATAGTTTGCTATTGCACATACGAATGATAGATAATATTAAACGCTTCAATTTAAACTTAAAAAATGTTATTCTTCAAGTGCTATGATCTTTGTTATTTAACTACAAATGAAGAATATGCACTATGATTTGTTAAATTTTTTCATTTGGCTGTCAATTGTCTTTTTTTGGGCAGGGTGATTTTTTGTATGAATCTTTGTCACTTTTCTGTCAATTTTTTCCTGGGTGTATTTCTAGTATAAAGCTTTGTAACATGCATATACTTTGTATCAGTAAAAAAAAAATGTCGGCCTTACAGAATGCTCTGGTGGAGTAGAACTAGATAAACATTATGAATAATAAACAATAAAATGATAAACAATGAATATTAAAACAGCAATAACTGGAGAGTGGAGGGGTGGCTACTATACTACACCACATACTGTTTACAGTTCTGAAATAAAAGCCAGATTGTTGGTCAAATTCAACTTTTATGAGACGCAGGGCCCCAAGACACAGTAGGCAGGGAATTTTAAGGTTTGGTGTTTACCTTAGAATTATTTTATCAAAGTTGATAGGTGAACTGAAAGGTAAATGAACATTTGTTTAGCCCAATTTAGATTTCTGGCTTGTGTCCCACTACCTGTGTTTAGTAGTTTATTTCTCAATTTCATATTCTATTGGCTACAACCCCTACAAGACTTAGTATGTGATAGTAATACGGGTAATGTTGAGATTATTAGCCAATAAATTGAGTAATTTTGAGGAAATACTTTGTAGAATTACATAATTTGATTTTGAATTATTTTCTGGAACTGATATTTTCCATGTAAGCATTTATACAGAGAAAATATTTGATGTACCATAGGCATTTATAAACTATAATTTTCTTAATATCAGGTTATATTGGGTGAGGTTAGCTTAGGAAGTTCAAAGTGAATATATCAACTTCAACTTTACCTTTGAATTAGCTGTCTTTTGATTAGAGCTTTGTTATATGATGCATATTGAGATGTAATACACATAGTATTTTGTTGTCATGTGAAGATTGAATCAAGAAACAGTTTTCAGTACATTATTGTTTTTGTTGTATTGATGTTTCACTAGAAAAAAAAATTATGCACCCAATTTTTCCCCTTGATAACCTAGCTGTAATTACCTGTTCATAAGTTGGATTGAAATTATAGATAAGTACAATGACATACGACAATGATTATAATTTATTACTATATATTCTTTAATATCTCAAGTACCATTACTTTTTTCTTTCTTTACATAACGAGTTTTGTAAATTATTATTTTCAAGTACTTTTATGATTAGTATTTTCTATTCTTAGTTGTATTATTATTTTTCAATTCCCCGCTTCTCTCCGTAATTACTGTTTTAATTCTGTTTACTGTTCCCTTGTTGTATTGTATTTCTTCTTTCACTTTCAACTTAAAATCAATTAAGTATATCTTTCATCATATCTTTCTGTAGTAAGTAATGTTTCTTGATGGGGTGAATTAAACTTAAAACTTTTCTTTTCTTCCCGAATAATATTGTACTTGATTTGTTAATTTACACCAAAGGACTCCCCGCCTGGGATCCTCAATCCACTCACTAAGTCACCTCTGAACCGGCGCACTCCTTTATTCGTCCAATTATCTTAACTGTGACAAATAAGTGCCTCCTCCAAAGCCGTGACTTTTCTCCCGAGTTTCAATAATTTTTTCTCCTCCACCCTTCTATAATTAGAAAGACTGTTATAACGTCTTAAGAAATACTGCTTACACAAACAATCTCGATATCGAGGCAGGAATGGCTTAGTTTACATATTGCCACATCAGCATTAAAATCTGTTTCCTAGTGGTTGTTTATCAACTTTAAACGGGGAGCGAGATTATATAACTCCTTCGCGGCTTATGTTTTATAAACATCCTACACATAAAATAAAATAATCGCCATCTACCCCTCTATCTAACTTACTTGTCTACCTTTATCTACCAGCCTCTTACACTATTTGTTTCATTGCATCCGGATGATTTATTTGCTTTTATATGTATAACACATTGCCAATTCATACCTTACTTGTTGCCAACTCTGTTTTTTAAGAGGATCAAAAGGGAAATAAGCTTCATATGCTTTACTGTATTATCCTCGCAATCTTATACATTGTATTTCTATACCTGTGTATCTTATTGCCAATAAATTCAATCCAAATTTGATATTAGGTAGTCTGCGTCACACGACACAATCACGATGCATAAAAGAAAAACATAATCCATGACGTCACAGCGAGACAAATGGCGCCGGGAACAGGTTTTGCAAAAATTAATGTAGCAGACGATTTTTTTACCAGAGACGACATGATTTTAAATTGCAGTAAACAAATAAAAAACGAAAGAGTTTTTGTATAATTTATTCAGCTATTATCGACTTTGATATGTGCTAGAAACTTATTCCGCTAAAATTAGAGACCTTTAATTTTCATGGTAGTTACCCTTTTTTGAGGAAATTGAGATATACCTCATTTCTAATGTGAGATATTTGTTTGACCAGGGTTATACCAATTTGTCTCTCAGACTTCAAGTCTTTTATAATCTAAATCTTCATCTCTCTCAGAATATTAGATATTCTGATTTATCAAAATTCATAAAATTTTAGAAATATTTATCACTTAGAATTTCTCTCTCTCTCTCTCTCTCTCTCTCTCTCTCTCTCTCTCTCTCTCTCTCTCTCTCTCTCTCTCTCTCTCTCCTATGAGTTAAATGAGTTATAATTAACTCTTTTGCTAGAGCAGTGTCACCACATCTAGATAAAATTATTTGGATTTAGCCAGAAAAAATCTCTTAATACCTGCTTCGAGATGGTCTTAATACGTTCTCTACGGTGATGAACCTACCTTCCTCTCCCCCTCTTCCCTCTTCCTCCCCCTATCTTCCCCCAACCCCTCCCCTCCCCTTCCTCGCTCTTCCTCCTCTCATCTTCTCCCTACACCTCCTCTCCCCTCCCCATCCTTCCTCTTTCTCCTCTCATCCCTTGTCTGTGTTTATCTAAGTCATTACTTGTCCATAATTGCTCATTTGTAATCTACAGGACTTTTTTTTTAGCCTTGATAGCCTCTTACAACTCTCTCAGTAGTAAACGAGATCAGGATGTGAATTCCTGAAAGCCTCAAAAGTCTTGTTTATTTGAATACATTGAAAATTATTTTGTTTACAGATGTGCGTTAGAGTATGTATGGAAGTGTGTGTGTGTGTGTGTGTGTGTGTGTGTGTGTGTGTGTGTGTGTGTGTGTGTGTGTGTGTGTGATTACATGCTTGTGTGTGTGTTATCTGCAAGTATGATTGTCCTGAGTTTTTTATGTATTTATTCATTATCAATCAATTGATTGCTTTATTTATTTATTTGTATATTTATTTAGTATATTTTCAATTTTATTTCTAATATTGTTACTCTGATTGTGACGACTCGGGTGCATTATATCTTTTGATCAGGTATTTATTCTTTGTCTTTCCCTGCATTTGTGTGACCAGGAGTTTTTACATAATCTATTTTTTTGGTAATTTATTTACTTATTCACCTATTTATTCATTAACTTTATCTATTAAGCCTTCTTGCAGAACCATCGTTGCCTTTGTTTACCAATATTTTGTCTTGGGTAAGCTGATGTCTTTATATAGGAATACCTCTACTCCATCCGTCTCCCTTCTTTCTTACAATGACGCTTATATATATCTACAGCGTCTATAGTCTCTATATGATTATCTATGTAATCTTACAATCTATTTAGTGTATGTGTATGCAAGGAATTATTTCAGCTTCTCTCTCCCTTCTCTCTTACAATGGTGGTACATCTAATGTTTGTAGTCTTTATATGATTGTCTTTGTAATCTTGCAATCTATTTATTGTGTGCGCGAGAGTGTACTTGTCAGTGTGTGGGTAATACACATGAACTTTCATAAGCAGTATAGTTTGTTACAAGGTGTTAATGTAAATAGAAGATGTAAATAATCTAATAATATTTTTCATGTGTGTGTGTACGTATGGGAAAATACTCGTGGATGGAACCATTTTGTTAAAATTCACAATCGGTGTATTTTTCTTATTTCGAGATAGGGAATGTAATCACATTATTTTTCAGCGATTTAGAATAGTTTTGAATAAAAGAATAAAATATAAAGCCGGTAAATAGTATTTTTGTTTTTTATTCAGATTTTTATTCTAGCTAATAATGGGTTATTTCTAATTATGCTAAGTAACCCTATTGTTTTAAGGATTGGCGTATTTTCAATATGTAGAATATAATCACATAGGTTTCTTTTCAATATCTTAAAGGTTCTGTTGACAAAAGACGTAGATATGGATGTTCAAATATCATCCAATTATTTTCTCTAGATTATCTATTCTCTATTGGAAGGTAATTACTAAGACGATACTGCTGTACCTCTTCCTGAGGGTTAATGAAACGATGGGCTGGCAATTCAGAGGGAGAATACCACCGTTCCCTTACACCGAAACGGCCAATTAATTTGTCCTTCGGGGGTACGGAATGACTGCCCAGCGAAACGGCGTAACATCGTTCTGGAAACGAGGACAGTAGATGAGGGGACATTCTGATAGAGTTTGATAATAATGCATTGGAATACTGGAATCGGCGGTGCTGGTACAAAGGGACGCTAGGCAGACAGGAGCTTCCTGGTGGATGTTTTCAACGTTCCCTTAAGAGCATAAAAGGGTAAAGGTGACGGCTTCGGCGGCATATACTAAGCGATTCCTGGCGTAGGCTGCTCATCCTCAAGATTTGTTGAATGTTCGAATCCCCCCATGGTAATAAATAAATAAATAAATAAATAAAAAAATAAATTAAATAAAAAAAATAAAAAACAAATAGAAATAAAATAAATAAAATCTACTGTATTTATTCGCTTCCCATCCTCCGTTTATCTACACAAATCTCGACCGTAGATTGCTAAAAACATGATTAAAAATTGAATATCCGTTTATAAAACGACACTTAACAGGTTAAAATTGACCTGGAACTTAAAGAAAAAGTCATGAAGGAAAAAATAAATTTTTTGTTATTCTAGAAGCAAAGATTTTCTAATTTCAGAGCCTGCAACCACAGCTGAAGTCATGAACAAATAACAGGAAAAGAGGGAATTAAATCCTATTCAGAAAAATCGTATCGCGACTTGTGGCATCTTTCCTTACCAAAGCCGCTAAGAATCTATTTTTTCCCATCCTTTTGATATACCCACGCCTTCCTTGGTAGTGCAAAGATAAATATATTTTAGTTTCTCCAAAACCTAGCCATTTTAAAGCACATTTACGAGCAAAAATCATGACCCATACTGCAGTTCCTACATCAATATGATTCTTTTTGTCGAGTACGTGATATGTTGTTTTTCCAAGAAAATTAACTAACTGTAAGCTAAATACTACATAGGTGGGATATATCATGTACTCGACAAAAACATATTGACGGTGTCAGGAATGTAGCAGCGTGGATTTAAACTTTTGCCTGTGAGTGTACCTGTTCCACGGATATTGGGTGTTTCATGGTTCAACGTTCTTATGATTTACATCCAGCCGTGATATTCCATGGAACTATGATGGTTACTCGAAATATTGTGTAGGGGAAAGAGTGGATTCAATTTAATTTCCCTCAATTTTCCCCTGGGTACTCCACCTCCTCTCGAACAGGACCGGGAAACTGACATGTACGCATATGCACATGCGCGTGTTCGTATACGCACCTACGCATGAATGCACATACGCCACGCACACACGCGTACACGCACACGCAGGCACACACACACACACACACACACACACACACACACACACACACACACACACACACACACACACACACACACACACACACACACACACACACATTCTCTTTCTCGTTCTCTCTCTCTCTCTCTCTCTTTCTTTCTCTCACACTCACACTTGCTCTTCGTTCCTGTTTGCTGTAAAATACGAGTATGAACCAAATCGAGTTGATAATTTTTATTTTCGTCTTTACTAGTGATGCTTCACATTCCCTTTGTAGTGTTTCTTGCTTCAAAAAAAAAAAAAAAAAAAAAAAAAAAAGAGGTGGAGGAAGAAGAAGACTTCAAGTCCCTTGTGTTTCCACGCGCTAACAACGTTAAAGAAAGAGGAGAAAAAAATTTAAATAACCTTCCCTCTCCAAGTTGACAGGCTAATTTGTTGTCTCTGAACTTGGGTTGCAAAGTTGAATGGCAATATGCTCCACCATTATCAACTTAGTTTTTTTTTCTTCTTCCAGTGTGCAATGTTGAAGCCGCGACGTTGTGACATTGTTTTTGTGTTGCCACACTTATTTCTTCTTCCTCTTTACTCTCCTTTTACGCGATCTCTTCTTTTATGCGATCTTTGTTTCTCGCGAAAAGTTTAGCCGAAAACGATGTGTCTTTGGGAGTCTTCTACACTACTGAGCGAGTTCTGAATTTGACGTAAATTTCCTGTGAAGGGAGTATTGAAGTACACTAATCTCCTCACTATACGAACTGGCATTATATAAATCGTCATTATCCGAAGATTATTTACATATAGACCTCTTTTATTCCTTCAGAATTGAACATTTAGTACTTAAGTGGTGGAATGGATGCAGTTGCTTTTGGTGGATATTCAATTCCTATCTTATGGAAAGTTCCAAACACACGAAATCGTATGGTCTTATATTAGGAAAGAATAAACTTACGTAGGTCCAAGCCAGACTTACGTCACCTCACAACTGTCGCTCCCCGGCCTCATCCTGGATAATGTACTACGTACTTGCTGAAGTCAGCATTTGAGAGGGGAGTTGACAGCTTTAGTATTATTTGTCGTATTGTTATACAAATGTAAACTTTAAACTTAAGTTATATTATCAAATAGTTGGTTCTATTACATGTTTATTTCTTGTGATTTAATTTGTGTTCGGGTTTATTTGGGGATATGGTGTATGTGTGCTTTGAAAATATGTTCATTGGATACTAGCTCTTATGCCCTGATCATGTGATGGTGGCTTACTTTAGGGCGTGTATGGGTGTTCGTTCGTAGTTTTCCGTGTGGTAGTGTTGCAATATGGGTTGGTTACAATGAAGACTTGGTGGTCAGGGGGCATTAATTTACTTGATGTACCTTCGAAATGAAAAATTTAGGTCTTGTGTGGCAAAGTGGAGTCTTGGTTAGGGTTTGTCAATTAATTCTATTTCGCATATCCAAATACTCTCCAAATACGAACAGCCTGTGAACCAGTTAGTTCGGATGTGAAAGGAATTACCTTATATTCCCCCCCCCACACACACACTCACACACACACCTCCCTCCCCGTGACTACCAATTTCGGAAACAGATGTCAAAAGTCTGGGTCAATGATCAACGGTAGAGCCATCTTATGTTTCTCAAAAACAATTTATCCCGTTTCTTTTATATTGTCTTCATTAACTGTGTTTTACCAAGAGATTTTTTTTTTTATCTGGTTGCAATCAAATACTTTTGATTTCATCTCTGCGGCTTCCTCTACAGGGATGAAGTTTTCTCTGTTGTCTTTATGACGACTATGATTGCTTTGCGCCATTCGTGTATTGGCGTAACTTAAGTTCCTTACCCGTTGTTCTCACAACACTATAGCTCCCAAAGTTAAGTTGTTTATCATTCACGCCATCTGCTGCTGCTGTCAGACAATTCTAATATCAGTTGCCTCACTACAGCTTCTGATACTGACTATTAATAGCGTTTTTTCTTACACTCATTGACGCTGGAATTTGTTTATCCTGTTTTCCTCTCTCTCTCTCTCTCTCTCTCTCTCTCTCTCTCTCTCTCTCTCTCTCTCTCTCTCTCTCTCTCTCTCTCTCTCTCTCTCTTTCCCTCTCTCTCTCTGATTGGTCTCCTAGTGCTTTGCTCTCATTGCATACTCGTGCTTTCTTTCCAGAATATTTTCTTCTGTTGTCCCTCACCCTTTATTGGTCTTCTTGCTACTGTCGTCTTGTCTTGGCAGAGACAGTCTTATGCTCCAGGTCACCTGAGAGACAAAATTTCATTCTTCGTTTTGTTTACGTGAAAGGGAAGAAAAAGAAGCAGGAAAGAATGCGAGAACGAGAAGATGGAAGGAGAGAAAGATATAGAAAGACAACATAATGAAAAAATATAAGTAAGAGAGGAGAAAGAAGGACTAAAGGAATTTTTTTCTTGATTTTATACAGGTTCTGAGTCTATAGGTAACTATTTCAACACAATATACTGGTAGTTGGGGTACCGCTCCAAGTTATTACTAATTTCTCTTCACCATCCCTCTTCCTAATCTCATGACTTCTAATACTGGGCTACAGCAACGCTTCCGTGTGTTATGATCGCTGTCAATTCCACACAGTCACTCTTCCTAATGACATCTTTATTGCTTGTGACTTTTCATATTATTTGGTATTATTTCCAGTTTTGATTCGTCTATTGCAAGTGAAATTGCTTTTTTTCTTTGTATAAATCTCATTGGGCTGTGGCGCTATTGTTGCCTTCGAAGATATTGTTCCTGTTCTTGGAACTGAACAAGTTAGTTCTTATAAAAACATTAATGTTGTTGCCAATAAGAGTCTAGTACTCCTTTTATTCTTTGATGTTCGTATCAAGTCCTTTGGCCGATGTCGCAAGGGTTACTTCAGATGTATCCTTCCATCACTTTCGACCTTACTTACATCGAGACTCTCTGATCGCGTTTCCCTCTTCTCTACTGGTAGATCACTGCCTCCGTTGTTGTATCAGACATGACTACAGAAGCTTCTCCTCATAGTTTGACTGATGCCATTTGAATTTTCTCTTTGTCCTAGAAGCCAATTATTTTCATACGGAAGCAAGTGTGGCTAATTCTTCCTTTTCTAATTACACACACGCAAAAGCTTACATTGTTCATAACTTTCATAACATTTTTTACCAGTTCAGGATTTCTCGTTACTCATATCACTACAGGTTATTTGCTCCTGTACAGTCGTCAGACTCCCTATCTCCTTCTTCCCCGCTAGTCCTAACAAAAGCAGCAGTTAATTCATTACTCTCAATAGGCGTATTGTTAATACCTGCTCTCTTGCTTGTTACGATGTTGTCTCTCTTTGATGTTATTGTTGTTTATGCCAGCGAGCATTCTGTTTGCGACTTTGATACTTGTTATCATCATCGTCATCGTCATTATCATCATCGTCATCAGCGTCGTCATCGTCGTCGTCGTCATCATCATCATCATCATCATCATCATCATCATCATCATCATCATCATCATCATCATCATCATCATCATCATCATCATCATCATCATCATCACCATCATCGTCATCAGCATCATCGTCATCATCATAATCATTGTCATCATCGTCATCATCGCCATCATCGCCATCGTCGTCGTCGTCGTCATTGTCATCATCGTCATCGTCGTCGTCGTCGTCAACGTCATCGCATCGTCATCGTCGTCGTCGTCGTCATCGTCGTCATTGTCATCATCGTCATCATCATCATCATCGTCATCATCGTCGTCATTGTCATCATCGTCATCATCGTCATCGTCATCGTCATCGCGTTATCATCACCATTATCACTGTCATCGTCATCATGGGCAAGTCACAGTCGTGCGCAGTATTTGCTCCACTCCTTTTAATCTTGCCACCTCTCCTGTTAGAGTTGCCAAGAAACGTGATGCTTCACTGTATTGCCTATGAAAAGGTTGTTATGTTTTCGGTTGTGTTTGTTCGTTACCATCTTTACGCAAAAATAAATCAACAGATTTTGATAATTTTCTATTCAATTATCTATTTTCTATCTATCAATTTATTTATCTATTTACTTTCTTTATTTCTTCTTTTGAAGAGGAATTTAGCCATAGTAATACGTTATCAAATATCGACGACGTCTCGGGTTCTATAAAGAAAATACATAAACCAAATAACAATAAATACATTTTCTTATAATAATATTCTTAGGACGTTAGAATTTTTTTTTGTGTGCGAGTGTGCATCGATGCTATCTAGGAATGCTTACCTAGATATATCAGGTACCTAGAATACCTAGATTACATAGATTCAACAATTCGAGGCTAAATTGTATTTCCGGCCACGAGCAATGTACTTCAAATAAAAATCTATACTTGTGTCTTTATTGCTTCTTCAGTAACAACTGTATCCAGATCTTGCATAAAACTTTCTAATTCTGGAAAGTAAATTACTAATTGAACGAGACTGTAATGAAAGGTGAAATAAATTAGAATAAATGTATACATGTATATATATTTTCGTTTCGTAGAAGCTTGGAGTATTGGCCTTTACGATGTAAACAATGTGGGGCACTATTTGCTTCCTTTCATTTTGCGTTTGACCATCCCCACCCCTCTCTCTCTCTCTCTCTCAAAAAGTGTATGTATATATACATACTATATATATATATATATATATATATATATATATATATATATATATATATATATATATATATA
This sequence comes from Oratosquilla oratoria, assembly GCF_046742065.1. Lineage (NCBI taxonomy): Eukaryota > Metazoa > Arthropoda > Malacostraca > Stomatopoda > Squillidae > Oratosquilla > Oratosquilla oratoria. Next base: position 22,029,584 of record NC_134783.1, on the reverse strand, counting down.
TATATATGTAATAAGTGCATAAAATTATTTCCGTTAGAGAAACGAGACAGTGATATCATTTTACTTATTCAAAATTTGTTTATTAGTAGGCGTCAGGAATTATGATACACACGAGTTTTGTGTTGCCAGTTGGTTGGGTCAAAGCAAAATTTCAAACTAATATTCTGTTAAGGTAACATAACCGTGGTACATTTAGAGCATATTTCTATGTGTCCTAACTTTGAAACTATATCTTTAGTTATAAAATATATGACATTAAAATCAGTCAGCTGCTGCTGGCTCTGCTGCTGCCTCTGCCGCAGCTGCCGCATCCAGGTTCCCCAAATTGCCTCTTCTGCTGCTGCTGTTGCTGTTGCTGCTGTCCCTGCTCATACTGTTGCCTCTTCTGCTGCGGCTGTTGCTGCTTCACCTGCTCATACAGTTGCCTCTTCTGCTGCTGCTGTCACTGCTCATACTGTTGCAGCTGTTGCTGCTGCACCTGCTCATACTGTTGCCTCTTCTGCTGCGGCTGTTGCTGTTGCTGCTGCACCTGCTCATACTGTTGCCTCTTCTGCTGCTGCTGTTGTTGTTGCTGTCCCTGCTCATACTGTTCCCTTTTCTGCTGCTGCTGTTGCTGTTGCACCTGCTCATATTGTTGCCTCTTCTGCTGCTGTTGCTGCTGCTACCCCTGCTGATACTGTTGCCTCCTCTCCTGCTGCTGTTGCTGTTGCTGCTCTCCCTGCTCATATTGTTGACTCTTCTGCTGCAGCTGTTGCTGCTTCACCTGCTGATACTGTTGCCTCTTCTGCTGCTGTTGCTGCCCCTGCTGATACTGTTGCCTCCTCTCCTGCTGCCACCTCCACTGCTGCATCCAGGTTCCCCAGGCTGCAGGCGTTTTGTCTTCTATGTTTACAGAGACAGCGCTGCCTATGAGGACCCCGGAGTTGTAAAGACGCGGACGAAAGGGAGCCATTACGGAGCACAAAGGCACGATTAAGGGCGCAGGCTCTTCCTTGCAATAGATCTTCTTCGGCCTTACCCGGAGGGAGGTAAGGCCCGGCCTTCCAGGCTCTTGAGGGGGAAAGGATACCAGTGCGGCCTTCCAGGGCTCTTCAGAGAGTAAGGATACCTTTATGTCTCTTCAGGAGTCTGCAGGGAGTAAGGGCTGTTCTACGGCCTTCCAGGGATCTTGGGAGAGTAAAAAAAAAAAACTCTAAGGCCCTCTAGGACCCAAAGGAGGTAAAGTTAGGCCTTCCACTGTCGAGGCCTTTTGGGAGAGTAAGGAATAAAGTCCTTCTGGAAAGCCGGGATAGACTGTGGCCATGGAGGGAAGGAGAACCCCAACTAGGAACACTAGAAAATGAACCATACTATACTGGAACAATGCGCGCGCGCACGCACACACACACACACACACACACACACACACACACATACACCCATACACCCATACATACATAACACACACACAAACACATATCACACACACACACACACACACACACACACACACACACACATACACACACACACACACACACACACACACACACACACACACACACACACACACACACACACACACACACACACACACACACACACACACACACACACACATATATATATATATATATATATATACATATGTACATCTTTTGCTATATTTTCAATATATACACTACTATTGTAAACACACACACACCTAACTCGCGACGTATCAAAACAGTGCAAATGTATCTGTTGTTGCTGTAGTAGTATTATTTTGTCAAAGAATTGTATCTATGGTGAGAATTACTCCAAGTAGGAACATATTGAATACAAAACACTCAGAGGTATATTGTCTGCATAGCCGTTGTTGGTGAGGAGCTGGCGGATACGGTCGAGTTCTCTGTGGATCTCAGTCCAGCTACTACAGTGGGTAAGGGCCCTCTTCACCAACAACGGCTATGCAGACCATCTCATCGAGAAAGTCATACAGAAAAAACTGGACCAGTTTGCAGACTCGACCCAGTTGCCCACCCCTCCCAAGGAGAAAATCACTGTTTACCACCATAATTCTTTTCATGATCGGTACCGCGAGGAGTGTGATGCTCTTAGGAATATCATCAAGAGAGGAGTCACCCCAACTAACAGAAATGCCATCATAGACTTGAGAATATTCTGCAAACCTAACCTCATTAGTTCCCTGATAATGAGGAATAGCACGGCGCCCAGGGCCCCGAGTGAGGCTACCACCAATGTTGTATACAAATTTTCATGTCAGGAGGGCCGCTGCGACGGCTCCAGCACATACATTGGCAGGACCTCCTCTACACTGCGACGTCGCCTACAATCCCATAGAAACCAGGGATCAATTTTCCAGCATTTCACTGAAACACACAACATGAAGCCTCCTCTACAGAAGCTGCTAGACCAAACGGAAATTCTTCACAAGGAGTCTGCCTTCAGGAAGCTGCAGATTGCAGAAGCAGTATCCATTACTTGCCAGCACCCTACCATCAACATACAGCAAGCTGCCGATTTTATTCTCCCTTCCGCGCGCCTTGTAAAGAATAACCCCCTCCAGGAACGACAAACCCTTAGACAGCAGCAGCCCCGCGAACAAATGAAACATGTCCAGCTAGTTAGTCAGCGCCTAGGACCAGTAACCAGAGCAGCAGCAAATCAGGCCAGAGCTTCTAGACAAAATCCCACCCCCTTGGCTCCCGGACAAAATCCCACCCTCTTGGCTCCCAGACAAAATCCCACCCTCTTGACTCCCAGACAAAATCCCACCCTCTTGAATCCCAGACAAAATCCCACCCTCTTGGCTCCTAGACAAAATCCCACCCCCTTGGCTCCCAGACAAAATCCCACCCCCTTGGCTTCCAGACAAAATCCCACCCCCTTGGCTCCCAGACAAAATCCCACCCCTTGGCTCCCGGACAAAATCCCATACTGCACCTCTCAGCCAATGAGAGGCCAGTATTCCGTCTGAGCTAGGCAGGCTGAGCCTTATAAGCCAGCCCATCCAACCAGCGGTCATTATTCGTTGGAAGACCTTCAATATAGCAGAGCATCCTACAAAGCAGTCCTCACCCTGAAGACGCCTCACGACGAGGCGAAAAACTATAGTTTCGGTGGAGTCAATAGTTGTTCAATACTATTACTATGCAAAAATATATCAGTTGGCATACACTGTGTATATTCTTTTGAGAGTCATGAATGACTACTTCCAGTCCCTCTCAGTTGCTAATAGGAAAGTATTCTCCAGATTAAAGAATACAGTCTTGAAGATTGTTAAAGCAACTAGTGCAGTTGATTTCAACCAGAATTGCCTTAGAGAAAACCTGTGCCCCAGAAATATATATATATATGTATATGTATATATATATATATATACATATATATATATATATACATATATACATACATATATATATACATATATGTATATATATAATATACATATACAGTATATGTGTATATATGTATTATATATATATATATATATATATATATATATATATATGCAGAAAGATCATTAAACAACACGTGATCCATATATTTTGCTGGTAGATACTAAGGAAATCGGGAGGAAACAGTAATTCACAAACAATTTCGTGTTATTTCAACCACAAATCACTTTTAATTCTATGCCATCGCAATCTGTTCACTGGGAACCATTCAGTGTATGTATAAACTTTCCCACGTGCACATACTAGCTACACTATCATGGTGGAGGTGGGTTGAACGCAATATTTCATGTTTGTGTATGTCACTCGAGCATACAAATATAAGAAAGTTGTACTCAACTCATATCTCTCTTGATAGCGTATTGGGCTAAGTCATTGCCGCTTTGTCACGGCGAGCTGAGTTTGAGTTCTCGGCTCGAGCACGGTTCAGTTTCCAACGTATGCCTCCTTCAAGCTACTCTCAGTCTCGACTGCGATGGCATTGAATTAAAAGTGATTTGTGGCTGAAAAAAAAAATATATATATATATACATATATACAGTACATATATGTATATATATACATATATGTGTGTGTGTGTGTTTACACACACACACACACACACACACACACACACACACACACATATATATATATATATATATACAGTATATATAAGTATTTCTATTCATATACTTGTACATATGTGTGTGTGTGTGTGTGTGTGTGCGCATGCACACGTAAGTGACCAAAGCATGTGAACGTGTGTACACATGATACATACATCTATTTGTGAGTATTCGAGTATGCATGATAACGCATGGGTATAATATTCGCTTCTGGTGATATGTTAATTTACAAATAGGTTTGATGCTCGCTTTTTTAAATATTCATATTCCCCTACAAATCATATTTGCAGCCACTCGCCAAACGCAATATTAAACATTTGGAGTGAAACATTTTGTTGACGAAGAGAAATCCTGCTTGAATAGGATCAGATCCTGCTTTCATATAGCTGATTAGGTTTAGAACATATGTTCAATTAGGCAAATAGGTTCAAATTCTTTAATCTAGTCTTTAGATCAAAATGTCGACCTTATGTAATGTCAGAAATGCCCGGCTATTTCTAGTCTCCTACCCCCGAGCAAACGCTGGTAACTTTAGATATCTTTGATTTAATTAATGTTACACAAGATTTAATTGTATGATATCTAGTCCATATCATATAACATTCTGAATAATCTTAAGTGTTCTGATCTGTTAAAGAAATCCTTTTGCACTTGTTTTAGCTCCTTTCATTTTTTGTTCTTTGTTTCGTTAAAACAAGATTTAGTTCACATGACATCTAATCTATATAATCAAATAATAACCCGTTCTAAGATAGCAGGGTTTAGATTGGACAAATTTAGGTTTAAGAAGTTAATAGTAAGAAGTGTTTTACTAATAGAGTAGTGAGTGCTGAAACTATTGGTTACTTTAAGGGAAGATTAGATAATTTTATGAGAGGTGGTAAGGGACATGAGTCTACCTGGTGTAGGTCATATGGTCTCTTGTAGTCTCCTCCATTCATACGTTTTTATATAAATTATCTCAGATGTCCTCATTTCTCGAACATATCGTTGGCGTTTGTTTTCGTTCATTTAAATTATTTTCGTTGTTTCTTTTTTAACAAAATTAATATCCCTAAGGAAGTCTGTCTCGAACGCATATTGGCATTAATTTTTTTTTTAAATCTCTCATCCAATTCACATAATCAACAGGATGAAATGAGTAATCAGTCTATCAGTATTAATCGTACCTTTGTACAGTCACGAGTGAAATTTTTAACCTACGCTAAAGTTCTCACAACATCAGTATGATTTATTTTTTGTCGAATACCCAACTGGGGGCATTGGCTGCATGTTGTTGTGCGATATAACTTGCTCAGTAGCATGCAGCCGATACTTTAGGAACTATATGGGGCGCCACTACGGGTCAAACTCACACATAATTTTGTCTGTGTTAGAGGAAATATCTACTCATGGAGAAATTGTACTTTATTGTACAGAGACTTTTCCTCCGCTCTCACTTCTGTCCCATGTGGTAGGGGAAAGAAAGAATACTGCCACCGATTTTTTCCACTCAGGTCGTAAAAGGCGACTAAAATGGGACGAAGGATGGGACTAGGCATCCCGCTCTCTCTAACCCCATGTGGTATATTCCTACGAGAAGTCAATAGATAAGAGGGTCTGGGAGGAGTTTTTCAACCAGAACTAAGGTTTGGGTCTTGTAATCTGCGTTAATGTGGTACAAAAGAAAGAGGCAAAAAATAGGCAGTATGTCTGTGAGAAGGAAGATGGATGTGTTGGCATTAAGTGAAACTAAATTGAAAGAAAGGGGTGATTTTGAGTTTGAGAGTGTAATGAGGAAAGTGTCGGGAGTAAGGAGAGGATGAGGGCGGGAGAGGAAGGGGTGGCTCTATGGGTTAGTAATGAGGTAGGAAAGAGTTTGATGGAGTGGAAGGTTTCTTCAAGGTTAATGTGGATGAAGGTGAAACTGGGAAAGGGGATGTGTGTCTATGTAAGCGCATATGGACCTGGTAGTGAGAAGAGTGTAGAAAGGAAGGAGTCTTTTTGGATAGATTTAAACGAATGCTTAGAGAATTTTGGAAGGCATGTTAATGGAGTGGTATTGGGAAATCTCAATGCTGGAGTAGGGGATGAACCAATAGACGGCGTGGTTGCTGAAACTGGAGTACTAGGTAAAAATCTTAGTGGAGAGTCAATGGTTGCTATGTGTTTAAAAGAATTGATAAGAGTTAACACTGTGTTTAGGAAAAATGTCAAGCATAAGTACACATGGGAGAGGATAGTGGGTGGAAAGGTGGTTGATAAGGCATTAATGGATTATGTAGTAGTATCCAGAAGAAAAGTAGAAAGAGTTTTGCATATCCATATTCTTAGGGGAGAGAGTGGGGGATATCAGGTAATTTTTTGGGAAAAGATAAGTTGAGAGTGGAGGATAGGTGGAGAAAGAGGACAAGGGTAGAAGATAGAGAGGTGCTTAGAGCAAATTATTTAAATAAGAATGAAAAGGAACAGGAGTACAAGGAGAATTGAAGTGTTTAATAAAGGGAGTGACAGAGTATACAAAGATGGTATGTGAAACAAGAAGGGCGGAAGGGAATAGAAGGAAGGGTAGTGTGTAACTGGGTAATGAAATGAAGAAGACTGTAGAAGATAAGAAACAAGCATTCAGGGAGTGGTTGCAAAGCAGGGCGAGAAAAACTTACGAGAGGTACAAAAAGAAATAATAAAACATAAGATAAAGGAGGCAAAAAGGAGAGATGTAAAATGGGGAGAAGTATGAGAGAAAATGTTGAAAGTAATAAAAAGATGTTTTGGAAGGAAATCAAGAGAGAAAGTGGAGGCGAATCAAGTAGAGAAGAAAAGGTAATAGGTGCAGATGGACAGGTGCTAACAGAAGAGGAAGCGGTAAGGGGAAGATGGGCAGATTATTTTAGAGAGCTATAGAATGTGGAGGACACGGAGGGATTGATGGTAGCAGTGGGAGGCGATAAGAAATTGACGGTGATGGGAGAGGAAAATGGAGGAGAAATAAGAAAGGATGAGGTGCAAGTAATTTTGAAAATGATGAGAGCAGGTAAGGTACCTGGGTTAGATGGGTATCATGCAGAGTTTGAAGAAGAGAGGTACGGTAATAGTGGACTGGCTAGCGAGGTTGTTTAATGCGTGTCTAAGGGAGATTAGAGTGCCAGAGGACTGGAGGAATGCCTGTAAAGCTCCGCTTTACAATGGAAAATGGGAAAATGTGAGTGTAGTAGTTTCAGAGGGATAATTTTGTTGAGTGTAGTAAGGAAGGCTTATGGGAGGGTTTTAATTGAGAGGATTAGGAGAGGAACAGAGGAGTAAATGGTGAGGAGTAGTATGGGTTTAGGACACGTAGGGGTTACGTGGATTAGGTTTTTGTGGTATGACAGAAAGTGAGTAAGCTTTAGTAAAAGGTAAGGATGTTTTTTGGGCCTTTGTGGATTTGGAAAAGGCTTATGAAAGGGCAGACAGAAGGGCACTGTGGGAGATTTTGCAGATATATGGGATAAGAGGAAAGCTGTTAAGGTCACTCAAGAGTTTTTTACAAGAGTAGTAGAGCCTGTGTTAGAATTGGAAATAGAGAGAGCAAGTGGTTTGAGGTAAAGGTGGGACTACGTCAGGGATGTGTTATGTCGCCATGGCTGTTCAATGTGTAAAAGGATGGGGTGGTGTGGGGGTTATATACGAGGGTAATGGGCAGGGCACTGGAGATGGTTAAAGTAAATGGAGAAAATGGGAGATAAGCCAGTTGTTGTTTGCTGATGACACTGTGGCAGTGGTAGTGTTAGAGTAGGTGATTAAGGGAGTTAGTGAAAGAACTTGGGAAGGCATGAGACAGGAGAAAGTTGAAGATAAATGTCGGTAAAAGAAAGATGATGAGATGTACAAGGGGAGAAGATGGGAGCGAGTTGGACGTAAGTCTTAAAGCAGAGAGAGCGATGTCTGTTGAGCAATGAAGGGAGAAGGCAGGCGATAGGGGTGAGTGGGGAATGGCTGTGTATAGATGAAATTATAATGCATGGAAGGGAGGAAGCGGGGGATGGGAATAGGGATTAGTTATATGTAAATGATATTTTGACGAAGTCCGAAGAGATTTCTCCCCGTCTTATCCTTTTCTGCATGAGGGGATGGAGAAGGGGGGTTGCCGATTAAGCAAAGTGACCTTGGTGTTGATGTACTATGTCTTACTACATTGCTTTTGATCCGGGGTAATGGGCGTGATACAGGTATGACCCGTCATCCACGAGGAGCTAAGATGAGAGTCAGGAAATGATAGTGGATGAGAGTGGAATGAGTGGGAGTGGATATGTGCCTTTTGATTTGGCTACCTCTCTTGTAGAGGGGAAAAATCCCTTGGTATATAGAGAGACATGACATATTTTCCTATGTAGTGTTTAGCTTACAGTTAGTTAATTTTCTTGAACAGATAGAAAAAATTGTTGTCGGACAAAACATTTGAATTGTGTATCATGAAGAACTCTGCGCGGGTCAAAACATTTGCTCGAGACTGCGCTTCGGTTGGAAAGCAAATCTCTCCACGGACTCACCCAGTTCGATGGTGTAGTGTTACCGCGCTCGACCGCTAATTCAGCGATTCCGAGTTCGAGCTACATCCAGGGCTGAAAATTCCATCATCGCTGGAGTGCGAGCCTGTACTTCAGTTCTGGTGGGCAAGGAGTTTTGTGTGTGTGTCTGTGTGTGTGAGTGTGTGCGTGTGTGTGTTGTTTGTGTGTGTGTTGTTTGTGTGTGTGTGTGTGTGTGTGTGTGTGTGTGTGTGTGTGTGTGTGTGTGTGTGTTGTTTGTAAGTATGTGCGTGCGTGTGTGTGTGTGTGTACGCAAGGTCACAACATACATCGGGTCATATATGAGCTCTGAGCTCTCATCCGGGAGGGTAATAGCTGTCAGTCACGTGTCCGACACGTAATGGCGTATGTATTTTTTACTTATTTTCTATTTCATTTATCCACTTCTTAATCTAATTTCTTATGCAATACACACTCGTGATAGTATACGTATCTTCCCCTATTTCCAATTTTATTTATTCACTTACTTATCCTATTTCATACAAATCTTGTCGTGGCTTTTCCTGCATGATCATGGCGTGGAAGTGGACACTGAATGGTTTATGTTATATCGGTGTTATTCTAAGTGTCGACGGCGTTGTGCTAGTTTGTAGGTTAGACGCTGTTACCATGGAATGCTCACCATTACACGCCATTTCTACTCGACCGGAGAAACAGAATGCGAAATTGGTTTGATTATCCAACAAGCCAGAGGAAATCCCGCAAAGCACGCGGAAATGCAGTTTACTTATTTGATAGATAAAATTCATAGACCTTTGTCAGCCAAGAGGGCGCCACGAAAGTGAATGAAATTGTTGGGCTGCGGGGAGGACAAAATGGAGAAATACCACGTGGTAGGAAAAGGGTTCAAGTATATTCCTAAAAGAAAGAGAATTCTTCTTCTTGGTAAACATATGGGAAGCGGAGGGAAAGGAAAGGGAGGGAGAGGGGATGGTGGGGGGAAGAGGGAAAGGGGGAGAAGGGGGAAAGGGGAAAGAGAAAGCGGGACGGGGAAGAGGAAGGGGGGAGGGGAGGAAGGGGGGAGGGGAGGAAGGGGAAGGTGGGAAGGGGGAAGGGGAAAGAGTGAAGGATGAAGGGGGAAGGGGGGAAGAGTGAAGGGGGAAGGGGGGAGGGGGAAGGGGGAAGGGGGAACAGGGAAATCGGGGCAATGGAGAGGAAGGAAAAGGAGGGGGAAAGGGGGAAATAGGGAAAGGGGGGAAAGGGAAAGGAGGAGAAGGGGGAAGAGGGAAAGACAAAAGAGGGAAGGGGGAAAGGGGAGAAGGGGGAAGAGGGAAGGGGAAGGACAAAAGAGGGAAGGGGGAAGTGGGAAAGGGGAGAAGGGGGAAGTGGGGAATGGGGGGAATGAGGGAAAGGAGGAAGGGGGAAAGGGGAGTAGGGGGAAGAAGGGAGGGGGAAAACGGGAAAAGGAGGAAAAGGAGGAAGGGGGAAGGGGAGGAGAGAGAAGGGGAAGGGTGAAAGGGTGAAGGGGTGAAAGGGGGGAAGGGGGGAAGGGGGAAAGGGGGAAGGGGGAAAAGGGGGAGAAGAGAAGGGGAGAAGGGAACATATATAAGGGAGGTGCTTAGTTTGGTCACATTTATATTCTAATCATTACACTTCATCTCCATTCAAAGCGCGCTTTCGCGAGCCGGAACGCTCCTTTTAGCAAAACTTTTTTTTTTTTTTTTCACTTATCATCCAGGTTTCACATGTCAGAATATTATGAACATACGGCCCGGAAAAGTGCTGCGCGGATTTTGTACGAGGCATTATGAAACAACAGACGAGAAATAATGGAATACGAGGTGATTTTTGTATAGTGAAGGTATATAGACTTTCTGTGTACAACGATTTCCTTATATATCTATCACTAACGGCATATTATTTATCTATCTATCTATCTATATATATATATATACATACATACATACATATACATATATATATATATATATATATATAATATGCCGCAAAAGAAGCAGATTTTCTTTGATGTAAGTAGAATTGAATACGGCAGGATTTCGGCAATGATCAACCTTCTTAATATTTTCAGTTTTTCTGATCAGAATTTTTCCTGCTGAAAGGAGACTATGAGCAAGATTTTCATAGTGCTCCATTTGATAAATCAAGCTTTCGTCTTCAAAGAGACATCTTCAGGATTGACATAATTCTGTAATGTTAAACAAAAATATTGGTACAACTTTGACAAAATAAACATGTAAATAATTAAATGAAAAGGTATAACAAATGTATAGAATGGTAAGAAATACACGAGTGGTCATGAAAAACAACGGTAATGGTCGAACTGATACTACATCCAGAACCAACGTGGTGTATCTGTTTCAATGTTCCGCCTAGGGCTGAGCACCTCGCAATAATACATACGTTGGAGATACCAGATGTAGTCTCAGCAGAAGACTATATTTACAAAAGCAGGACGGGGCTATAGAACATTACTCAAAACATCATAACCAGACCATTGGCAGAGACACCCTGATTAAGTGTACCAAAGTCATCGGACACAGTGAGGACCCCAGAAGGTTTAAATTTTTAGAGGATTTTCATATTAGAGGTAATGTACCTACAGTTAACATCCAACCCAATATGACCTCCAGTGTTTCCCTCTATAACGACGTGCTCTTAAGAAGACGTTATACCGATGTCCCCTCCTCCCCTTCCCCTTCCCTCCTCCCACCCACTACTGCGACCACCAGGCAGACCAAATGGTCAGTTCAACAGCGAGAAAGGTCAGGTACAGCGGGAGCGGTTCGAGTATAAACTCCCATCTTCACCTACCACTTGTACTTCTCTCATAGACGTAGGTGACACCACTCGTGTATATCATACTATTATTATATATATATATATCATACTATTATATATATAAATATATATATATATATATATATATATGTGTGTGTGTGTGTGTGTGTGTGTGTGTGTGTGTGTGTGAATGTATAAGATGTCATGGCACCAAACTCTCACGGTACATCAGATGTTGCAATGATTATTTCGCAAATCATCAAACGTAACCTAAACTGTGCAGTATATTTTTTGGACAGTCTGTACATACAACCGTAGTATCCAAAAAGGATGTAAAATATAAAATGGTATTTTTTGTGTATACTTATGGATATTTATGGATATTATGATAGCATAACGAGTGAGTGAAGAGATTCTTTTCGGTGTTGCTCTTTTACATATTCGTTCTGGCTAAAGGAAGAAAGGAAAGGAAAATGAATGTATTCAGAAAGAAAGAAAAGTAAAAAAGCGTCATCACAAATCCGTAACTTAAGAAATTTGATTTTAAGTTAAGAAAGAAAAATAGATAGAGAAGCAAATAAACAAACAAATAAATAGACAAACAAGTGAATAGATAAACAAATAAATGAATAGATAAATAAATAGGTAAAATATATATATAAATATAAATAGGTAAGTGAATAAATAAGTGTATAAATGAATAAATAAATAGATAAATATATAAATAAAAAATATCGTCTTCAGTATCTTACTTTTTATCTGTTGATCTGATTCAGCTGAAGGATGACCCCCGTCCCCAGCACCCTCTTAACCGAGTCAGAAGCCGTCACCTTTGCCCTGAGTACTTGAGCGCTCACAGGGATTTGTCGAAAATCGAACCAGTGTCTGCGGACTTTTGAAAAAGGGATCAGAGGTGAGGTCGCCACGGGTGCACATATGATACCATCGTATGAGTTCATGATTCGCTGACTCCTGATGACACTGGGTACATTTTATTTAACATTGTTCAACATGGGGAATCACAGTAGCGTGAGTCATATGTCCATATATGGTCCACCTTTTGATGTCTCTCACCCCCCCAAAAAAAATAAAAATAAAAAAGCTGCATACTGGCGATTCCGCTACTTCTACTACTACTATTACTAATACCATTGTCGTCACCGTCGTCGTCACCACCACCACCACATCCACCACCACCACCACCACCACCACCACCACCACCACCACCACCACCACCACCACCACCACCACCACAAGAGCAAGAACTCGTAGAGGATACGTCGACGAGGGACGTCGACACCACGGTTGGTCGCCAAGGACGACTTCGACCTCTGGCCGCAAAAGTTGCGGACGCCTTTGAGGGTTCTCCAAAAGACATTTCTCGAAGACGTAAGCCCAAGAACTTGAGGCGCCAAAGGGCAAGTAAAAACCCTGGAAGAAGGTTCTTCGGGTTGCCTTCGAAGGAGGAACAATTTGGGATCTCAAAGACCTCTCCTGGAGGTCACTACGTAGACGGGGCCCTCCGGCTGCCTCGGAAGGCTCTTTTTCACGTCAAGGTTTCTTCGGGTTGCCTTCGAGGGAGGAACACTTGGGGACCTCAAAGACCTCTCGTGGAGGTTCTCTCTGAGATCCCTAAGTAGGCGAGGCCCTCCGGCTGCCTCGGAAGGCTCTTTTTCACGTAAAGGTCTCTTCGAATTGCCTTCGAGGGATGAACACTTGGGGACCTCGAAGACTTCTCCTGGAGGTTCTCTCTGAGGTGCCTACGTAGGCGGGGCCCTCCGGCTGCCTCGGAAGGCTCTTTTTCATGTCAAGGGACCTTCGGGTTGCCTTCGAGGGAGGAACACTTGGGGACCTCGAAGACCTCTCTTGGAGGTTCTCTCTGAGGTCTCTACGTAGGCGAGGCCCTCCGGCTGCCTCGGAAGGCTCTTTTTCACGTCAAGGACTCTTAGGGTTGCCTTCGAGGGGGGAACACTTGGGGACCTCAAAGACCTCTACTGGAGGTTCTCTCTGAGGCCTCTATGTAGGCGGGGTCCCCCGGCTGCCTCGGAATGCTCTTTTTCACGTCAAAGTTTCTTCGGGTTGCCTTCGAGGGAGGAACAATTGGGGACCTTGTAGACCTCTCCTGAATGTTCTCTCTGAGGTCCCCACGTAGACGGGGCCCTCCGACTGCCTCGGAAGGCTCTTTTTTACGTCAAGGGTTCTTCGAGTTGCCTTCGAGGGAGGAACACTTGGGGAACTCGATGACCTCTCCTGGAGGTTCTCTGTGAGGTCTCTACGTAGGCGGGCCCTCCGGCTACCTCGGAAGATTTTTTTTTTACTTCGAGGGTTCTTCAGGTTGTCTTCGAGGGAGGAGCACTTGGGGACCTCGAAGACCTCTCTTGGAGGTTCTCTATGAGGTCTCTACGTAGGCGCTCCCCCCCCCCCCCCGGCTGCCTTGGAAGGCTCTTTTTCACGTCAAGGGTTCTTCGGGTTGCCTTCGAGGAAGGAACACTTGGGGACCTCGAAGACCTCTCGTAAAGGTTCTCTCTGAGGTCCCCACGTAGGTGGGGCCCTCCGGCTGCCTCGGAAGGATCTTAACTACGTTAAGGGCTCTTCGGGTTGCCTTCGAGGTAGGAACAATTGGGGACCTCAAACCTCTCTCCTGGAGGTTCTTTCTGAGGTCCCTACGTAGGCGGGGCCCTCCGGCTGCCTCGGAAGGCTCTTTTTCACATGAAGGGCTCTTCGGGTTGCTTTCGAGGGAGGAGCACTTAGGGACCTGAAAGACTTCTCGTGGAGGTTCTCTCTGAGGTCCCTACGTAGGCGGGGCCCTCCGGCTGCCTCGGAAGGGTCTTTTTTACGTCAGGGGCTCTTCGAGTTGTCTTCGAGGGAAGAACACTTGGGGACCTCGAAGACCTCTCTTGGGGGTTCTCTCTGAGGTCCCTGCGTAGGCGGGGCCCTCCGGCTGCCGCGGAAGGCTCTTTTTCACGTCAAGGTTTCTTCGGGTTGTCTTCGAGGGAGGAACACTTCTCGAAGACGTAAGCCCAAGAACTTGAGGCGCCAAAGGGCAAGTAAAAACCCTGGAAGAAGGTTCTTCGAGTTGCCTTCGAAGGAGGAACTATTTGGTCTCAAAGACCTCTCCTGGAGGTTCCTACGGAGACGGGGCCCTCCGGCTGCCTCGGAAGGCTCTTTTTCACGTCAAGGTTTCTTCGGGTTGTCTTCGAGGGAGGAACACTAAGAGACCTCGAAGACCTCTCGTGGAGGTTCTCTCTGAGGTCTCTACGTAGGCGGTGCCCTCCGGCTGCCTCGGGAGGCTCTTTTTCACATCAAGGGTTCTTCAGGTTGCCTTCGAGGTAGGAACACTTGGGGACCTCGAAGACTTCTCCTGAAGGTTCTCTCTGAGGTCTCTACGTAGACGGGGACCTCAGGCTGCCTCGAAAGGCTCTTTTTCACGTCAAGGGTTCTTCGGGTTGCCTTCAAGGGAGGAACACTTGGGGACCTCGAATACCTCTCTTGAAGTTTTTCTCTGAGGTACCAACGCTCACTACATGGTTACTAAGTCTGTTCCATTCACTGACCACACATTTAGTAAACCAATTCTTGCCTATTTCCTTCTTAAATCTAAATCTGCCCAGTTTAAATCCATTACTGAGGGTCCTGCCCTGTTGTCTTAATATGATGACCTTGTTTGCGTCACCCTTGTTAAATCCTTTGATCCACTTTAACACCTCTATTAGGTCACCCCACACTATGCGTCTTTCCAGAGAGTGTAAGGTTTGAACCAACTTCCTCTAAACTCCAGACGCAAACGCCCGGATCTACTCGACCACCAAAATCAAAGGCTTTTCTAAAAATAATTGCCCCCCTCCCACTGGGGGGGGAAGGGGGCAGATAATAAGCCCCCCCTTCACGTGAAGAGGGATCTAAAGGTAGTCAAACTTCCAGATATACGAGTTACAGAAGCTTCCAGGATATATTTCCATCTCATTTCCTGGACTTAGCATCTCTATTCACATCATCTGTTTTATTTCCAGTCACCTGTGGAGCTCTGGATGGATTCCTGTGTATCTTATCTGCCAAACGTTTCTCTTATTTTTCTTATTGAAAACGTTGTTAATACCTAACCATGACTCTATTCTTAGGCTGTTTTGTGTGCATCTGCATCTCTCTCTCTCTCTCTCTCTCTCTCTCCCCTTTTTTTTTTTTTTTTTTACCACGGATGATACAGACCTTGGAAAAGCAATGACACTTTTTCCTTCGAGGCTCTTTGAAACCCATTACTATTCCACGCGTTGGTAAACATCCACAGTTATCGTTTCAAATTGTCTGGTGCGTTATTTCAAGCCATATTCGAGTTCTCTGTTTGTCTTAAATTAGCAGCCCTGCTTCAAGGGGAGAGAGAGAGAGAGAGGCACTGGGACTCTACCCTGGGTTATGATCTCCTAAGAGAAAGCGAAACATTTTGGTAAAATTTCCAAAGAATAATGAACACCAGATCCAGGTTGGTGAATCCCTAAGTGGAACTAGTGTTGGTCATGTTGCCACGCATATTCCGGAATATTGATTTCGACAGCTGTGGTAGGTCTATAGGGAACCTAACCCACGACCATGATATAATACATAAGTTATAATTATGTATTCTAAAACGAAAAAACAAAGAGATCTCCGTGCTCTCTCTCTCTCTCTCTCTCTCTCTCTCTCTCTCTCACTCACTCTCTCACTCACTCACTCACTCACACACACACACACACACACACACACACACACACACACACACACACACACACACACACACACACACACAGGCTTCTTCAGTGTCGTGGTCAGAGTTATACTGACAGAGAAATTGTCTTGGCTTGATTCCTAATATATGTCATATTAATGGTACAAACAATCTGCGTTCGTTGCAGTTTTTACATTCTAGTTTGAATTTGAGGAAATAAATTTGATTTAAAGAAGCAAGAAAAAAAAATTCGAGTAGACGATACAATTAATTTAGACACAACCAGAAAAAAATGAAATATAGAGAAAATAATAGTTTGTAACGGTCCCTCAATTTTGACATCTATTCTAGGAAAACCAAGAAAGGATTCCCATGCTTTTGGTGCATCAGCGCTTTGATAACTTGCGCGCGTTTGTTGGCAACTTCTCGCTTTCCCGTATCGCCGCTGGTTAGCACCACATGAGAGGAAAACAGAGTGGCGTTCGCATTGTGCGAGACTGAGGGAGAATGGGAAGTCCAGTACCTCTCAGCCGCGGGGGTGGGGGTAGGAGGGGGTGTGGTGGGGACACAGAGGGCCACATGCGAGGCCACGACACTAAAACTAGTGGGAGTTAGTGGATGAAAAACGATTAAATTTAATGTCGAAAATTGGTCTTCTCCAGGGACTAAAGAACCTCACTGCGGAACTCTCCGATACTTAGAAAAAGAAATTCTCGTTATGACAGCTCAGCTAATACAGCGATTTCTAGGGATATTTGGTATATATCTAAAAGTTGTCCTCGTTGCGAATACTGCAGATTTACGAATTTTAGAGATTCTCCTTAACGGAGAGAATTCTCTGCATTCATCCCTAACTCACTCTCCATTTATATATTCCTAACCACGTCACTCGTTAACAGTTGATAGTTGAAGACGGACACTCTGCTGAAGTTGCAACTCCTGGAAGTCCTTTCTATTTGAAAGGAATCTTCTTTCTCCATTCTCTCTCCTCTCCTAGAGGGTCCGGACTCCTCTTCATCATATCAACTATCCTCATTCTATTTTCTACCATTGTTCTCGTGTTAATTGACTCCATTTCAAATGCAAGACGTGGCCAACTTTGCCAGTGCTTGAAGTCCCTGGACCCTAGTGAGAGGCGGAACTTGTTCCGGTATCTTCGTCCGGTACTCGAAAGCTTCTGGACACAAGAACGCTGGACTTTCTGGAGAGCGGCTGCTTATGGCTCCTAATTTTTCTATTTATCTATTTTTCTTTTATGATTTATTTATTCATTTATTTCTTGAAAAGAAGGGCGAGAAATATTTTGAGACTGACGTTTCTAGAGACTTCAAAAGCAATCTTGTAAATATTGAAGAATGTCAAAGTGACAAATTTATAATGCTTTATATATTTTTAGGCATGATCATACACACATAATCAAACCTGGCCATCTAGAGCCTTTAATTCTGGGAATTTACATATATATATATATATATATATATATATATATATATATATATATATATATATACACATATAAAAAAAAAATATATACATATACATATATATATATATATATATATATAAATATATACATATACATACATATATATATATATATATATATATATACATACATATATATGAATATATATATATATATATATATATACATACATATGTAAATATATACATATGCGTATATATATAAATATATACATATACATATATACATATATATATATCATATATATATATATATATATATATTATATATATATATATATATAGTTGCAGGCCTAGACACACCGGTAAGTTTAATTTGCATGCACATTTTACAAGAGATCTATCTAAATATTTATAGGCTTCTTCCCCCTTATAATGAGGGTTGCCAGCCAGAGCACACATCCGCCCTCCACTCATCCACCAACCATTTATTTCCCTTTCAATTGAGGAACATAGATAATTCTAGTGTGAGACCAACAGAGCGACAAAGGTAAAGGAACAAATTAATAATGTGAATGCAATGGAGACATGACGGAGAGACTAAGAAATTACTGTCTATAGTCCTTGGTAGCTTCTTCATTATATAATATGACTTATCATGATCTTCTCTAATGGTGTGTCTAAATTTATGGTCAAAATCTATTATTATATAGCCCCTTTTACCTGAAGAGGATGCATAGTTTATATTGTGCAATAGTGTGTGTGTGTGTGTTTGTGTGTGTGTGTGTGTGTGTGTGTGTGTGTGTGTGTGTGTGTGTGTGTGTGTGTGTGTGTGTGTATGTGTGTGTGTGTATGTGTGTGTGTATGTGTGTGTGCGCGCGTGCGTATGTATGTATGCATATTTGCAGGTGTGTATAAACAGATGTGTTTGTATATATTCCCTCAACCTGTCTTACTAACCTTTCTAACAAGAATTAAGTATAGCCTCCAGAACCAGACTAATAATCTCTAAAACCCTGTCTCAGTTCCCGGTAGCAACATTTCCATCTCTCTCGCATTTCATCGTCATTTCATAACCATCCACTAAGTCAACATACTTTCTCCATTTACCACTTGTCTCTTTGCCTCCGAACACACAAGTTCGCTGACGGAATCATCGGAAGCGTGCTGATCTCGTATTCACTTGGTTGGGGGTTCGAATCCTGCAGCAGTGACTGTTACCTGCCTCAGTAGTACAATCGCATAGGGCAAAGGTGACGCCTTCGGCCGCAGCTACTCAGCGCCCCCTGGCGTAGGGTCCTGATATTTTAGTACCACGCCTTCCGGTCTCCTCTAACCAACAGCTGTGCGATATAAATATCTGGTATCTACCCTGAGATACCAACTCCCTCCCTCCTCGTTACAAAATTCTTTTTGAATAAAAAGAAAAAGATGACTATCCAAACGGAAAAAACCGTGACGCTCACACACCGACCAAACATAAATATTCTGGATGAGCTCTGCATTCAACTCCACCATAGTTGCAGACACTGTCTGCCTCGTCCTAAAAGAACCTTTAACATAAATCTACAAAGGTATGAATAAGGGTAATATATCTATTTGTAGCTCAGCTTTGAAAAAAGTTATGTGTGAACGATGAAAGGCTGGAATTTCTAAAAGTTACGTGAATGATAGAAAGCGTAGTTTTAAATCTGACGTGTTTGAGCTCTTCTTAGATGAAAAAAAATCTAGCGTTAGCAAGACATGATAACGAAAGGTTTAATAAAGATGGACGGTCTGAACCCACCTATAAAGTTCTTTGACATGAATAAAATTGTCTACCTTTAGCCTGAATGAAATATGTAAAATATGACACGTAAATAAAATATTTTCAATCTGACATATAATTCACCCCCTCCCCTAAAAAATCTAGCACTTGAATGCCTTTTCCTTTCTCAATATTTCACTCCTTTACTGTAAATGGATATGAGGGCTTCCTCACCTGAATACAATCGCCTGGCGGAAGCCAGACTAAAAGAGTAAAATCTCAAAATGCCGCAAAAAAGTTATACTATGCATATGGGAGTAGCGAGTGAAACGCACATACTGAAATACGCATACTAAAACGCACACTGAAACGCTAGAGGAAACATAACGGTAAATCTTAATGCATTTCATCATTTTCATTTAATCTTAATGTCCCAATGACATCATCAATCGTGGCTATAATAACAGAATCACAACAAAATCACTTACTAAGGAGTAGAATGATCAGAAAATCTGTTACTAATATATATAAAAAAAACTCTTCCTCTTTTATTGATATACATAAAAAAAAAAAAAAAAAATGGCGTGTCTTGATGGTTACCCCGAATCTCACCTCTCAAACTTTTATATCACAACAAGCGAATACTTCACATTATAATTGAGACCACGGAATCTCTGTAGGCCTTCACGAAGACGACATTCTTTGGTTCCCTCAAGAAAGTTATCCCCTAAAGTAAATAGTTTTTTATTGAATTCTTCTCTTGGATATCGAAGTGAAGAGCTAAAAGTTTGACGGGATCGGAGGGTAGGGCACCGACCAGGAAACTTCGATGATGTTGAGTACCACTACTCATTTCTGTTTCTTTCCATAATGTACGTTAACCTAGGATGTTACACCTCCCCAGGGGACGCCGAATTAAGTCTGTAGCAACACGCTGCCACTGCTAGTGTCCCCTAAGTGTACACATCATACTGTTTATAAAATTATCATTCTGTATCGGATTATTATGCATGTCTTTTAAATTACACAGTATGTTTCAAATATTATATGTTGTATGAGGATGACTATTATATTGTTGAATATATATATGTATACTGTTATTTGCATACTCTGTTCAAAGATTTAATTATTTTCAATGTATGTGTATAATGGCGGACGGGCTTATCGAGTACAATTCATAAACCAGTATCGCAGTTTAAATTACTACTACCTACAACCTGGACAGAATTGTATGATTATGATGAGGTAATTAGCAGCATCAAGTTTTAGGGGTGCTATAAAAGTGTGTTCCTTTGAGTAATGTAGCAACGGTAGTTCCTGTACCTAGACTTGACTACTAGGAATGCTTAGGTGGAAAAATGTTAAGAAACTGGTTTGGAGAAAACTTGATGATTTCCATGACATTTTGCGGGACATATCTAATCCTTGGAGAAGAGCTATAGGCCTTATCACCAGATGTATATTTATTGCTACACTATCTAGACCTAACTAAAGGGAGTGCTAAGGTTGGAAAAGGCAAATTTTTTTTAGTTTAGGGGAAGCCTGATTATTTCTTTGATAATAGAGTTTGCTCTGATTATACTGCAATGACACATTGCATAGGTTTGTTGCACTTAACAACAGACGACTTCATTCAGCCTGAACGCGGGTATGGAACTGCAATTCTCCGGCGCTTTTATCCTTATAGGCAATCTCGCGCCGCCCTCGATAGAATAAAACATGAAGC
>NC_134783.1:21981159-22003659 GCF_046742065.1 Oratosquilla oratoria | reverse complement strand
AGGAACCTCACTTCCCCAATTGGCAAAGCTCTCCGTTGATTGCACCGACGTTGCATCCATCGGCATTATTCATCGGTTACCATCATCGCTGGGGTGGAGGGAGGAAGGGGGAGGAGAGAGGGGGAGGTGACGAGGGGGAAGGGAGAGGGGGAGGAGAGAGGGGGGAGGGGAGAGGATGAGTCCGCGCGCGGGAGTCGAGGTGAGGCCAGAGAGCGTCCGTATTACGTGCAGCAGCATCAAAGCCTTAGCTTGCTTTAGCGTCCTGACCTCTTCAGTAAGGTCACACACCTCATATATTTTCTTATGGTTAAACCCACATGGAGTTCAAGAACCCTACAGGGTGGACGCAAGCCTGAAGGAGGCCCAGGGAATCGGGAACCCTTCCTGTGGGATGGAGATTTCGTCAGGAGTGGGAAAAGAGAGGGAGTGTTCTTCGGCGAAGGAACATCGCCACTGGGTGTCGCCGAGTTGATGGGGTTAATCACCAACGCCGAATCCTTTGCTGAGGCTGTGCTTTGATGTCGCTCCTGATGCTTCGTCAGGAATGCCGCGACAAGCCCCTCCTGCTGGGGGACGACCGCTCACCCTTTCGGGCTCTCCCTCGCCCCCGCCTCCCTCCCTCCCTCCCTCCCTCCCTCCCTTCCTCCTCCTCCTCCTCCTCCTCTTTCTCGTCCTTTTCCACGTTCTCATCCTCACTCTTGTCTACCTTCGTTTCCACCTAATTCTCTTCCTGATCTTTACATTCCCCCTTTTCCTTCGTCTTTTGTCCTTCTCTTTCTCCTTGTCTTCTTCCTCCTTCTCCTCCTCCTCTTCATCGTTCTCGTCCTTTTCCACGTTCTCATCCTCACTCTTGTCTACCTTCGTTTCCACCTAATTCTCTTCCTGTTCTTTCCATTTCCCCCCACCTTTCCCTCGTCTTTTGTCCTTCTCCTCTTTCTCCTCGTTTTCTTCCTCCTCCTCCTCTTCCTCCTTTTCTAAATCCTTGTCCCCATTCTCGTCTTTATTCGTTTCCTTTTCCTCCTCTTCAGGCTCCTCCCTCACCTCCTTCTCTTTTTCCTGCTTATTTTGCTCATCATTTTTCCTCTTTTTTTTTTGACAAGTCCTCACCCTCGTCCTTCCTTCGTTGTCTTCTCCTCTTCTTCTTTTTCTTCCCACTCCTACTCCCATTTTTCCTCTTTCTTTTCTTTCTCTGTCTGTTTCTCCTCCTCCCCTTTTCTTTTCCTTCTCATCTTTCTCTTCTTCTTTTTCCTCCTCCTCCTCCTCCTCCTCAAATTCCTGGGCAGAAGAATAACGGAGAACAGGCACGTGCTGACATGCAATGCATAGTGCCAAGTCATGGCACTTCGATCGTTAGCTGGGGGCACTGAGGTCGCTGACACACACACACACACACACACACACACACACACACACACACACACACACACACACACACACACACACACACACACACACACACACACACACACACACACGCGCGCGCGCGCACAAACGCGCACACAAACACACACACACACACACACACACACACACACACACACACACACACACACACACACACACACACACACACACACACACACGCACACACACTCATCTATCTTAGAACCTCAGGAGATTAACTTTTTCATATTACTCCTCATGACGTCACCTAGATGATATAATACACTATGACGTCACTCAAATCACGTTAGTTACTGTAACCTCACTCAAATGACTTCAAATATTAGCTTCACTTAAACGAGCTCAGATACGATGACGTAATTCCTTTCAACTGAGAATAAAGTGACGTCACTGAGCAAGTCGTACAAAAGATATTGGAGCCAACATTCCTTATGTCTGTTGGACCCAGACGGTCTTCGTGTACTGGGCGAAGGTCCAAAGAGGTATCTTCTTACTCTCATGCTTATCCTGGTTGCCACCAGGGAGGAAAAGTACACATATATAACGGTTTCCAACTCCCTAAACACCGAGAGTATCGACAGACTCCTTATGAATGGTTGAATGAAATCAGCTAAAGTTTCCTCTAATGAAATGGTGGAAAAAAAGGAGAAAGTCCTAATGCTGGTTAATGCGTCGTTTATCGAACCCAATGTAAAGGATGCTCTGCTGCATACGTTGGTCGGGGTTTAGATAAATGCTTAATTGAACATAGAAATGACTTTAAAGCCCATAGAACATCCGACTCCTTACTCCAGCAAATGGACAAGTATGGTCACCTGTCCCACTGGTTGAAGGTTTAAGTTCTTCATAAAGGGCAAGGAGGACGGTTGAGGCAGCGTACATTAATTCAAATGAAAACACAAAATGAAAAAGGGATTTATTCGTCATGTGTGGCAGATGTTCTCGAGTTAGACGCAATGAAACAGATGGAACACCGGACAACAAATCACCATCTAGGTGCCCTAACCTGATCGAAGACCCTCAGGGTAAAAAATGGTACGGCAATGAGCCTCCTTTATATATATGGACATAAACATGTTAATGTTTTTGTATATATAGGAGGACCTAATTGCATCACTATCGTAATCCTTGAGGACGAACCCCATACAGGGTTCGAAACGTCGGGATTAAAGTCCTTATTTCTTACTCCGGTGTATTTTACTTATACCATTATGGCTTCTGGACTCCAGTTATTTCGTGTATGCATGTATATATATATATATATATATATATATATATATATATATATATATATATATATATATACATATATATATGTATATACACATATATATATATGTTTGTGTGTGTGTGTGTGTGTGTGTGTGTGTGTGTGTGTGTGTGTGTGTGTGTGTGTGTGTGTGTGTTTGTGTGCTTATGTGTCATTGTGTCAAATGGAAACTAGCCCCATCGCATGGACCCGAACCTTTGCATTAGCGACTGCTTATTATGAAGCAAAGACGATAGCTTTGAGTCACCCGGACCGTACAAAAGGAACGACCTGGTAGTTCCCCGACGGCACTTGGGTAGCTCAGTATTTATTCTATTTCACCGAGTCTTTATTATGGCGAGCCATCCGACAAGTTGTGTGTCATTGTGACAAATGGAAACAAGCTCCACAGGAAGGATTCGAATCTTTGCATTAGCGACTGCTTACTATGAAGCAAAGACGATAGCTTTGAATCACCCGAACCGTACAAAAGAAATGACCTGGACTACGACCTGGTATTTCCCCGACGGCACTTGGGTAGTTCAGTCTCTACCAGGTCGTAGTTCCAGGTCGTTCCTTTTGTACGGTCCGGGTGGCTAAAAACTATCGTCTTTGCTTCATAATAAGCAGTCACTAATATATAAAACTGTAACCCAATTTCGGAAAAAATAAGCTGAGGTTCAGAGGAATCCGTATATTTTGACCACTATCTTTGATTCTCAACAGCAGACAGGTACAGTAAATATAGAAGAATATATACAGAGAAAGAATATACATTAGGGGAACAAGGAGAACCTCATGTCACATGCCCTTGATGAGGTCGGTCACGTGACTGACAGGTATTGAGCTCGCAACCAGTAAATTTGGAGATTAATTCATTAACTTCCAACCAAGTGATGGGATCTGATGGCCATTGACCTTTTGAAGTATTAAAATTTTGAGAGGGTATAATAAATTATTATTCTATATTTTTTCTAATATTACAATGGGATTTGCAAAAAATGGCATAATTTTTTCAACGGCCACCAGATTCTATTACTTTATTGGCAGTTAATAAATTTATCTCCAAAGCTGTTGGTTCCGAACTCAATAAATGCCAATTATATTCCAAACCTCGTCAAGGACATGTAATATAAGGCTTTCCTTGTTCCTATAATGTACATTCTTTATTTGTATATATTCTTGTTCTTTATTTGTTATACCTATCTACTGATCGAAATACACGGATATCTCTGTAACTCAACTTATTTTCTCCTAAAGCGGGTTTCAGATATATATATATATATATATATATATATATATATATATATATATATATATATTATATATATATATATATATATATATATACATATATATATATATATATATATATATATATATATATATATATATATATAGATCAATATTTTCATTCTCCTCTGTACACTCCTTTGCTTTGTCTCCATCGCCTTCCTCTGTTTCCGAGTCTCACATCCGTAGATTGTTGCTGTCAGTATACATTAATTGTAATTTACCTCTTTCAAACATAAAGGTAGAGAACCTCTTATGATCTTGTTCTACTTACCGAGCACTTTCCAACCAACTGTAATAAGCTTCTCTGGTTTCATTAACATTATCTTTTGTAACTTTCACCATGTGGTATGAATAGTTATACTCTTCAACTTCTTCAAGAATCTCACCAGCGATTATAAACTCATTACTTTGCACTTTCGTATTGAACATTACTTTGATTTAACTTTTGTTCATTTTTAAACCTACTTTGAGACTCTCCATGTTCAGATCACTCAGCATACCTTATAAATCTTCTGCTCTTTCTGAAATAACAATAATTTAATTTGCAAATCTTAAGTTATTGAAATATTCGCCATTGATCTTGAAACCATTCTCTTCCCAACTCAATCTTCGGAAAATATCTTCTAAGCAAACTGTAAATAATTTGGGTGAAATTGTATCGCCTTGCCGAACTCCTTTCTCGATCTATATCTTTTCTGTAGCTTTATGTCGTCGGATTACAATGGTATCTTTCGCATAAACTTTTTCTAGAACTTTTACGATCTATTTATTTGCACCCTACTTGCGTAGCGAGTTTAGTACTGCTATTTGTTCTACCGAGTCAAAGACCTTCTCGTACTCTACGAATACTAAACAAAGAGATATATTGTATGTGGGAATAACGATAAAAGACAGACAGAGAGCAAGTTAGGTGAATGAGCAGACTGGAGTGAAAGATGATGTGGAGGCGGTAAGAGAGAGGAAGTGGAACTGGGCAGCGATGGAGCAAAAGTAATAATGAGCGGACGCCGCGAGGTGGGAAGCACGCGATAGGGAGAACAGATATAATGCACACACACACACACACACACACACACACACACACACACACACACACACACACACACACACACACACACACACACACACACACACACACACACACACACACACACACACACACACACATATATATATATATATATATATATATATACATACACACATGTAAAAGAAAGTTTTATTCAGGGAGTCATGATGATCTAATCAGTGGGTAACGGAATCAGCCATAGCGCTGTTCGGCGCAACAAACGCTTAAAACAGATCACCTTAGGCTAAGCTAGATTTCACAACAAAAATGGTCACCCTCCATGCAAGCCCACAAGTAGTTATGTTGCCAAGCGCGATTTGCAATCATGCTTCATCAGATTTTTTCCAAATTACTCCTATATAAAACAAAGGGTGTAATATCGTATGGTAAAAAAAATCGGGTTTTACAGCGTGATTGGAAAACTCTCATCGCCAGAGTACGTGTATCATGGTTGCATGAAATGTACACTACAGCGTTGCATATTGATGTACATATACAAATAAAACATGTACATTATATATATATATATATATGTATATATATATATATAATGTATATATATATATATATATAAAAGAAAGGAAAAAGGGAAAAAGGACGTGGAGAAGAGGAAGATGAAGAGGAGAAAAAAAATGAGAAAGAGGAAGAGGAAGATGAGGAAGAGGAAGAGGAAGAGGGTGATGAAGGGGAACAGAAGGACAATCATAAAAAAAAGGAAGGTAAACAAAATGATTTTTGATTGTGGAGAGGAACGCGAAAAGTGACAAAAGAGACGAAAAGAAGATCTCAAGACAGAAGAACATTTCGATTTAGGAATGATTAAACCGAAGGCAGAAACTTCCATATATATGGAAGGTGAGGAACGGACGCCAGGAGGCGCTGAGGAGTTGGGGCCGTGGCCGTCTCCTCTGCCCTGTCACAGAGGAGTGTTGGGTCAGGTTAGGTCACAAGCAGTATCCAGAATCGTGCCGATATCACATTCGCTTAATTGCGGGTTCGAATCCCGCACTTCTCTCCATATATGGAGATGGGGGCTCCTTTAAGTACGTTTGACTAGTTAAGCCTACAGAGGTTGCTCATTTTAATAAAATCACCTGACGTCAACTATAACAGAGTCCTTGAATATGACACTAAGCATTTGTTGATCTTATCCTTATTCGCTGTAAGATATACTTTTATCCTCATCCACATCATCGATTTGCTATCTCTTTCTTATGATCTTAAATGTACAATACATCTATTCTTATTTTCATTCGATGAAACATTGTACATTTATTTCCATCCTCCTCAATTAGTTTATGTATTTATCAATATTCACTGAAATATATCATACATTTATTTTTACACTTTTTTCAGAGAGATCATACATTTCTTCTAATCCTCTACGATGATTTCCTATTTTCATCTGTATTTCCTTAATATATATTATACATTTTCATCCAGCTCAACGATTTGATATTTTCATCTTTATTCCCTAAAATATCTTGTATATTTTTCTTTATCCACCTCAGTAATTTGTTACTTCTATGATTATTCTCTAGAGAAGTGGTCCCCAAACAGTACTTCACGGTTACTATTGGGCCCACAGGGATTTACCAAAAGTAAAGATTTTTTAACATCAACTTCTGTTTATCTGGAAAAACATTTGTTCATTTTTTTTTCTTTGGCGCCCGCCATTGTTCCTACAACGATGGCACGAAGCTTACGAAAGTTTGGGGATCACTGCCCTAAAAGATATAAAATTTATACATTTATTCTTATCCAGACCAACGATCCATTGGAATGGACGCGCAGAGGGTGCACCGTGCGTTAAAGTAGAGAAAAAGGTGGAGGAAGGAGGAGGAAGAAGAAGAAAGGAGATTTGTAGCCTCAGTCCTGCCACGGAAGAATTCCTTCTTCTCTCAAAAAGGAAATGCTGAGTCGACACAGGGTCGTCCTCCTACAGCATTCTTTCAAGTCAGCATTGCTGGACTCGGACGGTGGCACGACAAAAACAAATGGCTATTAACAGCTTATCGAACAAAGAGAAAACGACTTAACTGAATAAAATCGTGTGGCGATGACTAAAAGGAAATGTTTGATGAGCAGTGGCGTTCACTTGTATATACTTCAAAAACTGATCTTGTCTAGGGTGGTTTAGAAGCGTGATTGTTTATATGAAAGGTATCTCGAGTTAGAGGCCTACTAACACTTGTGGCGTCATCGAATGCGTGCTGGTCTCGCTTCCACTTAGTTGTAGGTTTGAGTCCCGCAGTCATCTCCGATTCCCAGCAGTGACTGGAGCTACAACAGTACCTAAAGCGCATAGGGTTAAAGTAACGGCTACTTAGCACCTCCCATATTATATACAAAATATACCATTACAATCGCAAGGGTAATGGGCCGGGGATTGAAGATGGCTTAAAAAAAATGTTAGTTATTTTAGCTATGTTTATACCTGATTTTGTTAAATCCTCCAATAGACAAATATTTAACAAAATCAGGTATAAACATAGCTAAAATAACTAACAAGAGGATAGGTGATTTAATAAAGACTTCCGAAAAGAGAACCAATTCTGAAAACAGCGTCGTATACAAAATCCCGTGCAATAGTTGCTCAATGGCTTATTTTGGCGAATCGTCAAGAGGATTAGAAAAAAGAATTTATGAACATAAAAACGACATAAAAGCACATAGGACATCTAATTCTTTAGTAGTTCATGCGGAAAAATTCGATCATTTACCAAACTGGAGAGAAGCTGAAGTGCTACATAAAGGTTTTGATAAATTCACTAGAAGAATTGTTGAATCAGCATATATTTCAACTAATAATTCATCGAATCATCGAGGAGGGTTTATCAATTTAGCTAAACAAACTAGTATTTTGATTCTAAAACACGCCAGAAAAACGACCTTTCCCAAGTGTCCGAAAAGGTAATTAGATATAGTACATAAATTTTAATTGCAGTTCTACATACACTCTCTGAAGAAGTTCTACGCGAACGAAACGTTAGTGTTTAGGGTTCCAAGCCTTCCCCTGTGTTTATGTTCTCCATCATCCAAATAATATGCATATATATATATATATATATATACATATATATATATACATATATATATATATATATATACATATATATATATATATATATATATATATTATATACATATATACATACATGTATATTCATGTGTATGTATGTGTGTGTGTGTGTGTGTGTGTGTGTGTGTGTGTGTGTGTGTGCGCGTGCATGCGTGCGTGCGTGTGTGTGCGTGTGTGCGTACACACCCATCGACAGGTTTGCAGGGCAGTGCTTGATTTTGTGAAACATACTTATCTCATACAGTGAACAGAATAGATACACTCCTTGTTCCCCTCACCCTCTGTCATCCAACCTCCTTTACATGGTGATACTTTCTTCTGCCCAGCTTTCTTCCACCTTCCCCCCTCATCCACTTTCCTTAATCAATGGTCTCTCCACCTACGCCTTTTCTTCTTCCCTCCTTGTGTCAAGCTTTCCTTGCCTCTCTTTCTCTCTAATGAGGTCCCTTGCTATTCAGCTTTCTTCTATGCGCCGCGCATACGTCTTCCTCTATACGTCGCATAACCCCTCCCTTATGTGACGCATAATTCTTTCCCTATGCGTCGCACACCACTTCTCCTATGCGCCGCGCATATTTTCTTTCGAGTCTGTAGACCTTTTCAGTCCCTCACTCTCTTTTCTCTCTATCTCTTTCGCTTTCTCTCTGACTTTTCTCTCTTCAGCTCTCTCCATATTTTCCCCTTCATAGCTCGTTTCTCTTTTCTTTTTTTCCCGAAATTGCAGCTGTACTCTGACCCGCGTCCATAACAGCTACGACGATGACTACATCCTCCTACAACGCCAGTGAGTTGTGAAGATCTCTGCTCGAGGAACAACGGGTTAGACAATCTCTCTACATGCAATATACTTCGTCCGTATCGTTCCCTCCACTGAAGAGTATGTACTTTTTTGTAGCCTTACTCGCGACAGATCTGTTTTTTTTTTTGTGCTCCTTCAGCAGTTAAAGTTTTTAGATAGAGAGCAAAAAATGTTCTATGTCCTTTCTTTTTGGTCCTTTACAAGACACGAATCTTTTCTGATGTCTTTGTTAGTTATAGTTCTCTGATAATTGTAAAAAAAGATTTTCTGTATCCTCTTTTTGCAGTCTATGGATCTTGATCTCTTCTCGGCGGGTAAAGCTTAGTCTGCCTCGTTCAACAGGATATCGTACCTTCAACTAAAGCATTTACAAACAAAATATATAAGCGCTTTCTTTTTACTTCTCTTTTTATTTATCAATGTCATATTCATTTTCTCTCCCTGGGTGTGTTGTCTCTTTCGTATCCCTATTTACTTCCTCTAAAGTCTCCATTGTATTTCGTTTTCGATTCTTTAGCAGTCGCACCGAGAACATTTTCTTCCTACAGTTCTGTCCTGTTCCTCCCTTCTTCACTCCCAGGTCACAAAATCTCATCCTTCTGTCTACACCAAAGGCTCATATCTATGGGAATATCCTGGTGTCCTGGGACCCCCAGACGTCCGTGACAGTGACAGGAATGTTCATAGATTGATAACGACCAGTCGTAACTGTATAGTTAGCGATATTGTTAAATACTGAAATGCCCTTCGGAATGCTAGTTAACAGCATTCCATACGCGTGGAGTCTGTGATCAAAGAGACTGGGAATCGTTGATCTACATGGTCGTGGTCTTCCCTTCAGGGCTACAATGACGACCCAAAGCTAAAGAATGGTTTGTTTACTTAGTCCAACCGAAGCTAGATGGTGAGGTTACGGCACACGTAGTTTGGGTAGCGTCGAGGTGTATGCTGTGGAAAGGGGGAGAATAATAGAGGAAGAGGTAAATGACAAGGGGATTAATTACGAAAGGGTTTCTTTGTTTTCGTAAGGGAAAGGGGATGTGCAGGCCAGAAGGGACACAGAGACTTTGGGCACTTAGGGGGAAGCAAGAAAATAGAGGGGAGGAAAAGGTGGAGTGCATTTGGAGGTTTGAGGGTTGACGAGTTGACGATGAGGGGAGATTCTGCAAGAGTGTGCCATCGCGGACACAAATAACTCCCCCACGATATACCAAAACTACACAAATACAAATTTCGTTGTTGTTGCATCAATACAAAATTGTTTTTTAAGAAATCAGTCTAACTGTACTGGAACTCGTGTATATGGAAATGCACTAATTACTCAACGATGGTAAATGTGTTTATGGCATCATGTGGCTCAGTTTTAAGTGTCCTCAATAAAACCTGTGGACCTCAGTGACTGAAATGACAAAGATTTGATCCTTTCGACCTTTAGAGAGAGAGAGAGAGAGAGAGAGAGAGAGAGAGAGAGAGAGAGAGAGAGAGAGAGAGAGAGAGAGTGAGAGAGCAAGATTTTTGGAAAGAGTAAACCTTAGTTAGGCGTTCCCAAAGGCCAAGGTTAGAACACAAGGCAAAGGTAGGGGATACGTGCCTGCCCTAAAAAAAAAAAAAAAAAAAAAAAAAAAAAAAAAAAAAAAAAAAAAAAAAAAAAAAAAAAAAAAAAAAAAAAAAACTAGATCTATCCCCCCCCCCAAAAAAAAGGACACCACAGTACGGTAGCTAAATCTGCAAGATCTCAAATATGAAACAATTTCTGGAGAAACACGAAATACTAACAATGGAATAATAATAAAAAAAAAAGAAAGAAAAAAGAAGGGAGGAACGGGAGATGTGACCTCTTTGTACAAAGACTTAAAACTATCTCAGACAAAGGAGATGATATAAAATGAGTCCAAAATCTATAATTTCTAAAATCCGTCGACACTAATGTTTTCAGAACTTAATTTCCCTCACAAAGAGCAAAAAATAAATAGAACAGTATTTTACTTAAATAAGACGAGGCTAAACCCATATACGAGTTGAAAAAAGAAGATTCACGTATACTATGAAATATACAATTAATATAATCATCATTGTGTGTGCATGCTTCAGCGTGCGCGCGCGTGTATGTATATATATATATATATATTTATATATATATATATATATATATATATATATATATATGTGTGTGTGTGTGTGTGTGTGTGTGTGTGTAGGTGTGTATTAATGTGTGTGTGTTAGTGTGTGTGTGTGTGTGTGTGTGTGTGTGTGTGTGTGTAGGTGTGTGTTAATGTGTGTGTTAGTGTGTGTGTGTGTGGTAGTGTTAGTGTGTGTGTGGTAGTGTTAGTGTGTGTGTGCGGTAGTGTTAATGTGTGTGTTAGTGTTAGTGTTAGTGTTAGTGTGTGTTAGTGTTAGTCTTAGTGTTAGTGTTAGTGTGTTAGTGTTAGTGTTAGTAATAGTGTGTGAGTGTGTGTGTGTGTGTGTGTGTGTGTGTGTGTGTGTGTGTGTGTGTGTGTGTGTGTGTGTGTGTGTGTGTGTGAGTGTGTGTGTGTGTGTGTGTGTGTTAGCGTTAGTGTTAGTGTGTGTGTATGTGTGTGTATGAACGAGTGTATGTAGACACGTTTACACTATTCTTCGTGTTTCTTTATTGTGGATGTGTACATATATATTTTTTGTTTCTTTACAAGAAGAGTAGAGGAATGCCACAGTGCTGCATGTCCTTGTTTATTCCTATTTGCTTCTGTTTGTCGTGTTTGGAATTGTGATGTTCTTTTATGTTGAGCTGTTTTTCATTGGTCTTTCTTACATCTTTGAAATCCTCTTTGCCGCCATAGTTTTTTATTTTTTTTTATTTCCGTGCCGCAAGCTTAATAGAGCCAATTCACACGAAAAAAGAAGAAAAAAGCTTTGGGCCAGGAAGTAGGGTTTTGGGGGACTTTGTAATGCTCTCTATCGTAGCTCTTTCTTCTCTTTTTTTCTCTCTTTTATTTATCATCCTAGAAAGGATCAATAGGCTTACAAGAGACAGTTTGCATTTGAACAAACAAATAGATGAATAGATGGATAAAATATTTGATAGATTAAGATATAAATAGATGATTAGATAAAGTTGCTTAAGACCGTTTATGGCTTTATAATCTGGGTGTATTTCACTTGTCTTCTCTTGTACTTCTTTCTGTCATCTATATTATGTTGTCATTAAATAAAACATTTTCATTTTGCGATGAAGTATATATAGTGCTCCAACAATGACTTTTGCGTCGAGATTCCTCGAAAATGCCGACTATTACCCAAGTACTGCTCAAAAAGAATCCCTTTAGTCAGCCGACAAAGTACAAAAAAAGAAAAAGAAAGAAAGAATAGGTACTCTAGTCAACTTCGCCATCAACTGAAATCCCCTCCCCTTTCAATTTCACCTCTTGGTAGTTCTTCAACCCTCTGTTGTCCCAATCCCTTCCCTCCCTTCCCCTTTTCCCCCTTTCCCCCTTTCCCCCTCTCGATCTCTCCTTTCTCCACATCCCCCCGCCCCCTCCCATTCGCTCGGATCAAATTCGCTCAAGCTTTTGCTCCACCCTGTTGCACTGCGAATTGTCAACTTCCACTCCCAGGAAGACATTCTGATATCAAGTTCTAGCTTTCTTCCTATTAACAACACCCAATCAAACCTCCTTCTCACCTTTTCTCCCAACTTTACTCTTTCCTACTCTCTCCTTTCTCCTACCCTCCTTCCCGTTCCTTCAAGATTTTACCAATATGATCTTAACATAGATTTCTTTGGAAATTGCTATATGTCCATTTCCATGACCTTCCTATTATTGTGGTAATCTTCTTTGAAATTTCCATAAATTCAACATCATATCTGTTTGAGAAAATAAAAAAAATCACTCCCCCTTCCCCTCCCCCGCCACCATCTTCCCATTAGGTTTTGCGGACACAGGAGTAACATTCGTCATCACCCTTTGTTGTTTTAATATGATATACACTTTCGCTGGTCTCTTTCGTGCCAAGTAGAAAAAACCCCTCCACCATTCTCATCCTAAATGTACTGGAAATATTGATCGTATTCGCCCCGGCTTGGCTTGTCTTGTCTTGGCAGCGTGATTTATCCCTAGCTTGGGTGCCATGAGGGTTGATCCCTCTTATTCACTATACCACGGTTTGTTGGTGTAGTGCTTAGCGTTATAGTGTTCCCACGCCACGGTACCGAGATCGCGCCTTACTCAGTATACGAAAGCTTTCACTTTTATTCCAAAAGTTTATTGCTACTCTTGAGGATACAAATCAAATTCAAAATTTGGTTATCTGTAATCATCTATTTATTCATCTATTTATTTTATCTTGAAGGAAGAACTAATTTTCTTTATTTCTTAATTGATATTTACTCATCTTTCAATGTAAATTTATCTCAGTTTTTTTTCCAGCTTGTCACTTGCAACATTTTCGTTTTTTATTAGATAATGGGCTCCGTCTTTTCTATACCTTTCTGAACGAATGCAGTGGTAGCTACAAACAATTTTATCGAGTGTGTGTGTGCGTGTGCGTGTGTGTGATGTGTGTGCATGTATGTCTGCATGTGTGTGTGTGTGTGTGTGTGTGTGTGTGTGTGTGTGTGTGTGTGTGTGTGTGTGTGTGTGTGTGTGTGTGTGTGTGTGTGTGTGTGTGTGTGTGTGTGTGCATGTGTGCGCGCGCGCGTATGTGCATGAGCTCAAGCGCACGCGAATTTTAGTCTCAACGATACCATATTTGCTGCACAAATATTTTCAGATTATCATTTGAGAAATCGTTATTTTCTTTTAACCATATTTTCTGGATCACTTTTTTCTTTTCAGTTAGCGTTTTTTATCAGAGCTCTTTCAAGAACGCCTGTTTTTTTTTAGGGGGGGAGGGGTGGAAGGGCTTGCGTTGAGGGTGGAGTTGTGGTTGTTTGGTTGATGATTCCTTTCCCTTGTCCAATCAGTATCAAGTTGCTTCTTCGTACTGATTTCTGATCTAAGTTCATTAGACTCTCCACATTCCCTTGCGTTTCCCTCTTTACCCCACTTTTATTGAAAGCTTCCTTTCCTTCTTCCTTGAACCCTTTGTTTCTACCCATCTATCCTCTTTCTTTCGGCTCACATTCTTCATTGAAAACTTCCTCTTCCAATTATCGTTTCCTGTTCTAATTTTCCTTTTGCAGTTGCTCGGATATTCTTATAAAAATCTTTGGTGTTCCAGTGATTTCTGATGATTATTTTTTTCCTCAGCATTCACACAATCTTTAATCACCTTCTTCGTAATCTCCACGACATTGGTGACCTTTCTATTCTGTACTGAATATATATATATATATATATATATATATATATATATATATATATATATATGTGTATATATATATACATATATAATATGTATATGTATATATATATATATATATATATATATATATATAATATATATATGTATATATATATGTATATGTATATATATATATATATACACATATATATAATATGTATATGTATATATACATATATATATATATATATATATATATATATATATATATATATATATATAAATTCCTTTTAATTGGGCTGCATTTCTGTTCTGAAAACACTGAACACCTTTACTTTTCTTTGAGATAAACTTCACTAATTTACTTTTATTATAGAGATGTTTCAAGTACTGTTAAGTATGTCAATGACAGGAGATTTCAATTTCCAGGCATAAACTGGTGGGAAATCCAAGACAGTATCTTCTATTTTCTTTTCGACGAACGTTACTATTTTGGTTTGAACAACACTTTGTTTCAAAAACTGTTTAGTTTAAGTTATCCTGAATTAGCTTATATTTTTTTCTGCCGTTAGGTGATTTTATTAAACTTATACAGAAGCAGGAAGCCTCAAGAAACCAAATAATTAGGAACTATCTCGATTGTATAACGGAAACAGGATAAGTGCAGGTTTATGAGGGAAATAGGCAGGAACTGTTTTACCAACAGTGATCGATGAATGGAATAGACTTAGAAACCATGTAGTGAGTGCTAAAACAAATGGTTACTTTAAGGGAAGATTAGATAACTTTATGGATAGGGATGAAAGGTAGAAAGGGACATAGAACTGCCTAGTTTAGGCCTTATGGTCTCTTGCAGTCTCCTCCGTTCTTAAGTTATTATGTTTTCTTGAGCTTATGGATGAGAATATTGTACATCATTTACTCAGCCGAGAGGAGCCTAATGTGTATGCTTATGTCAACCGTTGTGTGTTTTCATTCGATTGAAATG
Organism: Oratosquilla oratoria; assembly: GCF_046742065.1. Classification (NCBI taxonomy): domain Eukaryota; kingdom Metazoa; phylum Arthropoda; class Malacostraca; order Stomatopoda; family Squillidae; genus Oratosquilla; species Oratosquilla oratoria. Next base: position 21,988,513 of record NC_134783.1, on the reverse strand, counting down.
GAGTAAGGGTTACCAAAGGATTAGGAACTATCTCGATTTGTATAAGGTGGATGGGTTTGTTATTAAGGATATTGTATATCACTCAGTCACCTGATGAGAGGTTAAGCCCCAGTTACACCAAGCTTACGACCTGTGTCCGACCATCTTCGACCGAAAATCAAGCGATCGGTCGGCGACACAAAACCTATGCAAGGAATTGAAATGGAAAAGTTAATGTGGTTGATAAGATGAAAATCTATGTACTGGGGACTATTCAGTGTGTGTTGTAATATATCTATCTATTGAAATATCTTTATTATTACCGACTACCAGCGATTTCCAAAGACTACCTGCAACTGGTCGGTGACCACCTGATCGCCGGTGGTCGGAAACAGGTCGTAAGCTTAGTGTGACTGGGACCTTAGGTAGTATGTTTATATCTGCAGTTGTGTGGTTTGATTTGGCGGCAGAGAGGTGGGAAGTAGGACCAAAAATATGGAGCCCTAAAAACTATCTTGATTGAACGAGTTTATTATTAAGAACATTGTCTGTGGCTTAGTCAGCCAAGGATAATCTAGGATAACCCCAGTTCATAACTAGGTCACATCTCTGACTAAATGAAATCAACATGTGACCTCTTTCAGTAAGGCAGAGGTGGAAGGAGTGAAAATAAGGGGCGACCTAGGCTGAGATGGATGGACGGAGTAAAAGGGGCACTAGAAAAGAGGGGAATATCTGTTGAGGAAGGACGGGAGAGAACGTAAGATAGGGGTGAATGGAGAATGGTTGTGTATGGATGATGCTGTGATGCATGAGGGGGAGTGGGTGGGGGATGGGGGTGAGGGAGTATGTGTGAGAAATAAATTGACGCAACCCGAAGGGATTTCTCCCCGTCTTCTCCTTTTCTGCATGAGGGGACGGAGAGGGGGGTCGCCGAATTAGTGAAGCGGCCTTGCTGTGGATGTGCTGTGTCTTGCGACACTGTTTCTGACCCAGGATAGTGGAAAAGTTGCAGGGATGACCCGTTATCCAGGAGGTGCCAAGATAAGATGGAGGGAAGGGGGTGGAGGGGAGTGGACTATATTGAGGATGGAATGGGTGGAGGTAGTTTTTATGTCTTTTTTTTTTCTTTGTGTTTTTTGCTACCTCCCTTGTAAGAGGGAAAGAGTATTTGGTATATGTTATATTATATTACACACACACACACACACACACACACACACACACACACACACACACACACACACACACACACACACACACACACACACACACACATATATATATATATATATATATATATATATATATATATATATATATATATATATATGCGGAAAAACCACCAAGGAAAAAGATAAACTGATGACCAAGCGCTTTCGTCTATTCAGACATCCTCAGGGTACATATATGGATTAACATGCGCAGCCACTGGGACTCGGAACCTTAGCTGTGGAACAGTTTACAATAAGGCAAGTAAAATACCACTGTGTTGTGGAGGAGTTACAAAAATTAATATTCTAGGACTTATCCTACACATTCCGCGACGTTAACTCGCTCCGCAGAATATTCAGTCTTAACTTCGCCCAGTCTTTTATTCAAAGAAACCATCCGAGAAGTGTGTGAAGAATCGATAAGTGCGACCCACTCCAACGTGAAATGAGGGTCAATTACACACAATGAGGTTACCGTACCTGCCACCTCTCTGTATCGCGTGGCGCGATCACGCTGTATGGAGATTACTAATTATGTCTCTAGGACAAGGAGTATTTGTTTATCTACTTATCTGTCTACTTATCTATTAAATTTTTCATTCATTTATTCGCGCACTGTGCGATAAATTAGGATATGGAATACGCCAATACGTTTTCCAAAGCACACAAGAAGAGTAGCGGGGAATGACGCAGAGAGATGATTGAAAAAGTCTTTGTGGAGCCCGTAGGATGATTTCAAGTTTTAGTGTCTGCGTGAGTGGTGGTGTTCGTGGTGTTGTAAGTGGTGGTTCAAGAGTCGTTGCTAGCATTGGTAACATCACGATTTTGTCATCGTCCTAAGTGACGAATGGGATGTGGGTGGTTGACGTGATGCTGAAGCTGATGGACTGAATCTTTAAGGGAAAAAAATGAAATGGTAGATTCTTTATTCTACAATAATATATAGATACAATAGCACGTAGGCCATTGTTGTATTTACTTGTGATTACATTTATACCACATTTCTATAGGACTAAGAATGAAAAATCAAATTGTGGTTTGTTCTGGAACCTAAAATGTCAAAAATCAAATTGTGGTTTGTTCTGGAACCTAAAATGTCAAAAATCAAATTGTGATTTGTTCTGGAACCTAAAATGTCCAAAATCAAATTGTGGTTTGTTCTGGAACCTAAAATGTCAAAAGTCAAATAGTGGTTTGTTCTGGAACCTAAAATGTCCAAAATCAAATTGTGGTTTGTTCTGGAACCTAAAATGTCCAAAATCAAATTGTGGTTTGTTCTGGAACCTAAAATGTCCAAAATCAAATTGTGGTTTGTTCTGGAACCTAAAATGTCCAAAATCAAATTGTGGTTTGTTCTGGAACCTAAAATGTCAAAAATCAAATAGTGGTTTGTTCTGGAACCTAAAATGTCAAAAATCAAATTGTGGTTTGTTCTGGAACCTAAAATGTCAAAAATCAAATTGTGGTTTGTTCTGGAACCTAAAATGTCCAAAATCAAATAGTGGTTTGTTCTGGAACTTAAAATGTCAAAAATCAAATAGTGGTTTTTTCTGGAACCTAAAATGTCCAAAATCAAAGAGTGATTTGTTCTGGAAACTAAAATGTCCAAAATCAAATTGTGGTTTGTTCTGGAACCTAAAATGTCCAAAATCAAATTGTGGTTTGTTCTGGAACCTAAGATGTCCAAAATCAAATTGTGGTTTGTTCTGGAACCTAAAATGTCCAAAATCAAATTGTGGTTTGTTCTGGAACCTAAAATGTCAAAAATCAAATAGTGGTTTGTTCTGGAACCTAAAATGTCCAAAATCAAATTGTGGTTTGTTCTGGAACCTAAAATGTCCAAACCTCTTTGCAAGGGTTCACCCAGGACGTCCACTCTTTCCTTTCTTCCATCTCGAGGTTCTTAAACGCTTTTCCTCTTTCCCATCTACCTTCGTTTTTTAATCTTTTGGAAGGTTTCAAACGTTTATTCTTCGAATGTTTGATATTGAAGTCTTGTGAAATGTTTCCTATGTAATGATGAGAGGTTGTTTGCAAGCATTCTCTTTCCTTCTTTATCTATTTTCTTATCTATTTATTCATTTACTTATTTGTTTATTTATTTGTATATTTGTTCACTTATTCTATTCACTCTTGTATGGTTTAGTTCTTTGCCACTAGCTCTCCGTTAGGACATGTTTAGCATCAATCAAACCTTCCGAGTGAAAAAGCTCAAACTTGATAATTTTTTTTTTTCATATGTATATCAGTTTATTCGTTAACTAACTAATTTTCTGGTCGTTTATTTCCTTATCTATTCATTCATCTATTTTCATTTTATCTTTTTAGAAAGAGTGGTGGTGATAAGGGTGTTGAATCCTATACGATGACGCTAGAGGCATAGGTGCTGAATGCCTTGAAGAAACAAAAGCCAAGGGGGCACTTTATGATATCACAAAGTATAAGCAAGGAAGACTATAACCCTTTATGTCGCTCAGAGAGGCATTGTACTAATTTCTATGTAGTTCCAAGTAAGGGACTTTTAAAACAAAATTAACGCATATTAAAGAGGGTAGGAGTGGATGGAATGAAAACAAGCAAGGTAATCAGGTTTGTTAGAGTGTAATCTAAGCAAATTTAGGGAAAGTTGATAGGGTTTTCTGGTAAAATAGAACAAGAATAGTTGTGAATTCAATTCTTTGCTATCGCGTCACCACTTAGAGATTTTTTTCTTCTGTTTTTGGGTAAACGTCGAGATGGCTCAGTCTGACGTCACGAAACCCCCGCGCTTAAGATATTTGAGCCAGAAGGGAATTTATTGTAGTTAGAGACGAGAAAACTTTTTGGGATGTTATACTTTTCTTTAGTATAAATTAACGCCATAGTTTCCTTACCCTCTATGCACCAAGACCCAAGTAACAAAAAAAAAAAAAAAAAGACAAGTATCCGCACAAAAAAGACACAGAAGAATAACTTTCTCAAACGCAAGATACGTTGCTATAAACGTAGCACGTTTTACTGCAAACATTATGACCATCTTAGCTTGGTACAGACCATAAAGTGTTGGTCATGGTGGAGACTACTATGTTCTCAGTGTCGTCCTCCTCTAAAACAATAAGGATCCAACTTACCCTGTGGGGACTGCGTGCCATGAAACACCCTCAAACATTCTTCTCTATGTGTGTCTCTGGGTACCTCTCTCTCCTCTCCTCTCCTCTTCTCTCCCCATCTCCTCTTTCTCTCTATCTCTCTCTCTCTCTCTCCTTCTTGACTTTTATATTTTCTTTCTAATCTCTATTTCTCTATCTCTCTTTTTCTCTCTCTTGATTTCTCTCTCTCTCTCTTTTCTCCTTGTCTCTACACTGTTTTTCTCCTCTCCCTCTCTCCATTCTCCTTTTCTCATATCTCTTTCTAGCTCTCTCTCTCCCCTTCTCGTCTCTACTCTCCTCTTCTCCCTTCCCTCTCTTCCTTTTCCTATTCTTTCTCTTTTTATCTCTTGCTTTCTTTCATTTCTCCTTGCCTCTCTTCTCTTCTTCTCCTTTCCCTCTCTTCCCCCTCCATTGCCCCCCTCTCATTCTCTCTTTGACTTTGTGTGTGTGTGTGTGTGTGTGTGTGTGTGTGTGTGTGTGTGTGTGTGTTGGCACGTGTCTGTACTTAAAATATATGTACATCAAAATAACTAGTTTTTATTGGCACACCGAGGAAGAATAAAAAAGTTTCTTATTAATGCTTTTGTAAGTTTAGATAAGAAAGTTTATATTTTACGTGCGAGGGTAATTGAACTCGAGATATTATTTCGAGCAGAAGAACTAAAGCCAGACTAAACTATAGTTACAAGTACGGACGAGTACACCCCCCCCCCCCGCCTACCATGATGTCCATCAGCCAAACAGGTGGAACACAACAAGCCTCTGTCATCATCGGACAGGAATGATATGATAGCAAAATACAGCAAGGAAATGTAGGAAGGTAGAATATTTAACAGTAATATGTATATGTGTATGTATATTTTATATATACATACATATACCAAGGCTTTTCCCTCATATATATATATATATATATATATATATATATATATATATATATATATATATATATATATATAGTACAGTCCTTTTGAACCATCATCAATATAATATATATGCATATATATATATATATATATATATATATATATATATATATATTGTCAGTGTATTTGGGCAGGAGTTTTTCTCTAATGCATGTTTCATTAAAAGTGATGGCTAGTTGTGCATTAATAATTTTCTTAATGGTATTTTCCATATACCTTATTAAGGATTTGTTTTCCTTAGGAAGGAAATTTATGACTTGGCTGTATGTAGTCATATTAGCTAGATCGCGATAAGAATTAATCCAAAGATTCTAGTAAAGATCTAAGTTTTATACTAGAGTTACTATACTTGCTAATCACTGGGGGAGGTCACCTGGTATTACGGGCAGGGACGGAGGCTCCCTAGCGCACGTGACATTTCGTCCCTGCCCGTAACACCAGGTGACCTCCCCCAGTGATTAGCAAGTATAGGAACTCTAGTATAAAACTTAGATCTTTACTAGAATCTTCGGATTAATTCTTATCCCTATAGCTACTGAAGTAGGGTCTTGAACCCGAAATCGCGATCTAGCTAATATGACTACATACAGCCAAGTCATAAATTTCCTTCCTAAGGAAAACAAATCCTTAATAAGGTATATGGAAAATACCACTAAGAAAATTATTAATGCACAACTAGCCATCACTTTTAATGAAACATATATATATATATATATATATATATATGTATATATATATACAAACACACATATATAGATACACAGACACAAACATTAGTATGAAAAGGAATGAAAAATACAATAAGATATATATAAAAAGAGAAATGAGTATTGAAGAATTAGAAAAAGAAAAGACACTAAGAGATAAAGCAAAGGGGAAAAACGCAAAGAGAACGGAGACAGAGAGCAAGGAATTCCATTGGAGAGTAATCAACATGAGACTGAGGAAATGGTACATCAGAATGGGCGAACCAAAGACAGAAAACAAAAAAATGGAGAAAGAAGAAAATTGAAAGTGGCCTATACCAACATCGACGGATTAATTTCAGGACTGAATGAACTTAATGATTACCTGCTAGAGGAAAAACCAGAAATAATGGGAATTGTGGAGAGATGGACTATACAATTACTAGATTAAAAACAGAGACAAGAAACAGGGAGGAGGAATCATGTTCTTGGCTAAGAAAAACTTGAATGTGACAAAAATTGCGGTGGGCAAAGGTAATGTAGAACTGATCATGATAAAAGTCGAAGACAAGGACATGAAAAGTAGAAAGTTTGTGGTGACTTATGTGCTCCAAAAAACAAACGATTGGAAAGAGAACGAGCATACGAAAATGCTAGAAGATACAAGGCAATCATCAAATGAGATACTATTGGGCGGGGGTAATCTGGTAATTATGGGGGACTTCAATTGCAAAGAAATTTGTTTGGAAAACATGACAGTAAGAGAAGGAGACGACTTGTGGGGTAATGTACTACTGGATAGGACCATGGAATATATAATGACTCAGTGGGTCAGTGAAAACACCAGATATAGAAATAACGAGGAGCCGTCGAAACTAGATTTGATATTTACAACAGAACCTGAAATTGTGGATAAAATCCAATACAAGACACCAATTGGAAAGTGTGACCATATACTCATTGAAACTGAACTAAAGGAGGAAATATACATGGAGAGAAATGAAAAGAATAGGAAAGGAAGATTGATGTACAACAAAATGGACTTTGCAAAACTAAAGAAATTCTTCCAGAATGCAAACTGGGAAAAATTTTTACATGGAAAAAGACAAAAGTGGAAGAGAAATGGGATATCTTGATGGATAATTACAATGAAGGGTTGAATAGACACGTACCAAGACAGAAGCTAGAGAGAGTGTACATTAAATGCTGGTTCAACAAAATATGTAGTGATGCAAAAGACAGAAGGGACTGAGCTTGGAAAAGGTGGAGAAAAGATAAAAAACCTGGAAAATGGCAAGTTTATATAAACTATAGAAATGAATATGTTAAAGTGAGAAGAGAAGAAAAAAGGAACCATGAAAAGGGTATTATAGATAAATGCAAAGAGCAACCCAAGCTATTCTGTTGATACGTGAATCGTA
>NC_134783.1:21968659-21973659 GCF_046742065.1 Oratosquilla oratoria | reverse complement strand
AAAAAAAAAAATCAGATAAATAGATACAAAAATAACCACAATAACGTCCATGATACTTACAATAATGTCTAGCATAGTAAGTCAGAATAATCATAAAAATAGCCATTGAAATAACTACAGTACTGGCAACCATGACAATCGTACAAATTACGATAATAACCATATCTATAAAAATAACTACATTAATCACAATGGGAAATGTAAAAACCTTGTTAACATTCAAGATGAGTGCCATAATTACAACAACAACAACAACAACAACAACAACAACAACAACAACAACAACAACAACAACAACAACAACAACAACAACAACAACAACAACAACACCAACAACAATAATAATAATCAAGGAAGCAATAGTAGTAGCAGCATGTTCAGTAGCATAAAAAAGCCACTTAACCAGCACCAACTATATAGACCACCGCCACAACAACACTTAGAACAAAACAAAAAAAACCCACCAAAAATAACAAAACTAAAACTAAAGCTAACAACATCATTCATAACAGTCATGAAAACAACAAAATAATACTAACAACAATAATAACAGTAATAATGATAATAACCAGGACAACAACATTAAATCAAATACAAGGAAACCCAAACAAAGTCCCCCTCCCATTTTGACTTCCATTTTCTGTATGGTAGACTCTGCGCCCAGCAAATCATTCTTTTCATGCTCCCCCTTTCCTCCGTCCCGACTGCAACTGCCATTTTATTGGTCCTCTCACAATTCCCTTTCCACGACATATTTACTTATATTCATATATTTCCTCACCTTTCTTTCATTGTGGAAATTTCCGTTTTCTTTTTCCGAGTTGCCGACTCCAACCTGTCATCCGGATTTTGATTCTTCTTCTCTTTCTATTAATTTTATTCAATTCTACAGACTATTCTTCTAACTGCTCTTTATACCGATTATTTCTCCATTTTCTGTGAAGAGTGCATATTGTTTCATCTGCAATCAATGTTTCAGATTTTTTTTTACAGAAACTATTTTCCTCGTGCACTGCTTTCTAACATTCTCTTTCTACTACTACTACAAGACCTACCCTATCTCTCTATCTCTCCATCTCCCCTCCCTCTCTCCCTCTCTCCCCCTCCTCCTCCCTTCCCCCCTCTCTCCCTCTCCCCCCCCCCCTCTCTCTCTCTCTCTCTCTCTCTCTCTCTCTCTCTCTCTCTCTCTCTCTCTCTCTCTCTCTCTCTCTCTCTCTCTCTATGTCTCCTCCCTTCTGAATAGTACTTCATTTTCCTTTACCATTATTCTCTATATGATTGCACTTGTTTTCATATCTTTTATTATTTTCATCAATTTGTTGTCCAATTCCTTCCCTCAATACGCATTTCAATTCCCTCATTTTTTTTTATTAGTTTCGTCCTTTTCCATACGCATCGTTATCATCTACCAATAATATGCCCATGTTTCTCCAGTGAATGTCATTCCATCACACCATATCATAGCTATTCAACTGTTTTTATATATATGTATTTCTCTAGTTTAATTTATGATTTTATGAATAATTTAATCTATGTCTAATTCAATTAATTTTGTCTATGTATGAACTTAATTTGATATATGTTTGAATCCATTTAATTGAATTTATGATTATATGAATTTATTTAGATTGTATACAAATCTATTGAATTTAATTAATGATTTTATGAATTTCATCACAATCTACGATTGAATATTGAATCTAAAGTGACGTATGATTATAAGAATTTGTTCGATTTGAATTTAGATCTTATGAGTTAAACTAACGGTATTTCCTTTTTTGGATAAATGGAAACTAAGTAACTAACTCAATTTAAATACATTGGCTTAATCTCGCTTGCGTGATCATCTGTAATGCATTTGGAAAAAAAAATGAACATTGTGTGCAGTTCCTCACAGAAGTTCTGTCACAACCAAAGAACTTGACATAGCCAATCTAACACCCAGACTCTGTTGCATTAATGAATTTGATTCACCAAAAAACTTTTTTTTTTATATCACATGGTAACTTGTGTAGAAAAAATACACTAGATGTAAAGCAAATTAATCTATATTTGCATAATGAAATTCAGGAAGGGGACAGAGGCTTTTGCTGGCAACTGTACTGAGATTCGTCTTCTGGAAATGAGGTTACTACATCCCATAGTTATGGGAGAGTGGGGATTGGGGGAAATAAATCTTTATTTGAATGTTAAATTGGGTAATTAGCGAGTCTTGCAGCAACGTCTGCACTAAATCCAAAGAGTTTACTGAATAATTTGCACACTTGGTCGCTTATCGTAAACATAAATCCACACAAACTTTTGGGGCGAAGCAACACTAGAATTCTAGTAAAGTTTAAGAATACCACCCCATATGTCATGAACGCTGTTATTTGTTAGTTAAACCACTCTCTCAATTTTTACTCTTGAATTAATTGCGTCAGTTTAATTGATGGATGAAAAAACATGATCTTTGGGTAATGCTACAGCTTTACAAGCACAGCATAACCACCCACTTGTTCAAGGGAGACAGTAACGGCTTACAGTATTGGTAGAAGCATTTCACACAGTGAGTGGGGCTCGATCTCTGATCTCCAACGGGACAACCCGCGACGCTAAACGCTACTCCAGCAAACCATGTGATTCACAGCGGTTTTGAATTACGTGCTGTGCCTGTGATTGACAACTATTACTCTCCCGGATGAGGTGCTCAGAACTCGTATATGGGTAATGTTGTGAACTTACGCACTCATAGAAACCCGCAACTCTTTGCACACCAGAGTTGGAGCACCGGATCGGAGTGCGACGATGTTTTTTTTTTTTTTTTTTTTTTTTAAGCCTAGGGCGGGATTTGAACTCAGATCACCGGATTAGTGGTCGAGAAAGGTATAATTGCACCGTCAAGCCGTGTGCGTGTGATTCACTATGGTCTTGGATCATGTGTTGGGCTCGTGATCGAGAGCTATTTCCCTCTCGGAAGAGAGCTCAGAGCTCATATGACCGATCTATATGTAATGCTTTGACCTTACACGCACGCACACACACACACACAAACACACACACACACACACAGACACACACACACACACACACACACACACACACACACACACACACACACACACACACACACACACACACACACACACACACACACACACACACACACACACACACACACAACTCCCCGTCCACGAGAACTGGAGTAACGACTGGCAGCACAGCGATACTGAAATCGTGCACGCACGCACGCGCGCGCGCGCGCGCGTGTGTGTGTGTGTGTGTGTGTGTGTGAGTGTGTGTGTGTGTATCCTCTTGTGCCTTCACAGTGTATCTGTGTATCTGCACTGAAGTGAATGTAAGTGACTGCCTAGGCACGGATGCCCAATTCCTATACGCATTTACACGAAGAGTGAACTTACACTCGTTTCAACTATTTTTTCACATACACGACACAAAGACAAACACTGAAACAGTGCTTTATTTTTTCTGTATTCCTAAAGCCATTGATAATCATTCTTTTATCTGTGCTGTGCCATTACAATCTTGCATATATGTAGAAAATTATACACATACATACAACAAGGGCTTTTCCCCCCTGACAAGGGGGGTAGCCAAAGTCAAAGGCATAAATCCGATCCCTCTCATTTCATTCCACCATACTCCATTCCCATTTACCATCCTTAAATTCCTCTTTTCTTGGCTCCTCCTGGATGACAGGTCATCCCTCCATATCCCCCATGTCCTGAGTAAGAAGCAATGCAGCAAGACACAGCTTCATTTAATCGGAAGCCTCCTCTCTCTCCCCTCATGCGGAAAAAGAGAAGACGGGGAGAAATCAATTCAGGTTGCCTCAAAATATCGTCCACATATCTCTTCCATGCATCATAGCATCATCCATACACAACCATTCTCCATTCACCCCTATCTTCTGTTTTCTCCCTTCATTCTTCAACAGACATTCCCCTTTTTATCCAATGACCCTTTTACCCCAGCTATCCATTTCATCCTTGGTCAATCTCTTATGTTCACTCCATCCACCTCTGCCTTCCACACATCTTTTATAACCTTTCTTCGGTCATTCTTTCCATGTGTCTAAACCATCCTAATACTCATTCATCAACTCTATCTCCCAACTCCTTTTCCACCCCTGCCCTCCTCCTCACCTCCTCATTTCTCACTCTATCCAGCTTAGTAACCCTTACCATACTTTCCAGGCATTTCACCTCAAACACATTTAAACTCTTCCTCTCTTATGTTCCATGTTTCTTTCCCAAACAGTGCTGTCGGTACAATCACTACTTCATAAAATCTCCCCTTAGTATTCACTCCTAAATGTCTATATCTTATTATACTTTTTAATCCCCTAAGACATTGACTTGCTTCTCTCAATTTACATTCTACCTCCACCTCCACTCCTCCCTTTCCCGCCATATTTGCACCCAAGTATCTAAAGCTATCCACTTCCTCCAGTTTCTCTCCCTTAATACTCACTTCCAACTTGCTGCCATATTTTCCTCTTGTACATCTCATCACCTTAAAAACCCACATTTATCTTCAGCTTACTTCTTTCACACACCTTATCAAATTTCGTCACTAACTTTCGTAATCCCTCCTCTTATCCTGCTGCAAGCGCAGTGTCATCAGCAAACAACAGCTGTCTTATCTCCCATTTTTCTCAATTTTCTTTAACCATCTCCAATCCCCGGCCCATTACCCTTGCGTTTACCTCTCGCACTACCTCATCAATGTATAAATTGAACAACGAAGGCGACATGACACATCCCTGTTGAAGTCCTATCTTTACCTTAAACCACTCATTCTCTCCATTTCTAATTCTGACACAAGCTCTACTACTCTTGTAAAAACTCTTGATGGCTCTTAAAAGTTTTTCTCCTATCCCATATATAACTCCCACAGTGCCCTCCCGTCTACCCTGTCATAATCCTTTTCCAAATCCATAAAAGCCCGAAAAACATCCTTACCTTTTCCTAAAGCTTTCTTATATATCTGCCTTAATA
>NC_134783.1:21956159-21958659 GCF_046742065.1 Oratosquilla oratoria | reverse complement strand
CCCTTTTCGTATCTTTTCCATACATATTTAATGGGATAAAGTGTGTGTGCGTTCTTGTAAGTCCTCCCTATGATTCTTGTCAAAAGGGATTAAATTCTCTTCTCTAGAGCTCCGAGAAGTTATTCTTTAGTTGCCAGATATCTATGTTGATGATATCAAACAATTGTTTAACTCGTGACGCTGACTGTCTTTCGATCGACCACATTAATTATTTTCCATCGTAAGAAGTCTGCAGTACGACATTTTCTGTCCTTTTCTTGAAAACATAAGTCATTTGAAAGAAATGTCAACAAATATTCACGGTGATGATGATTTGACGCATCTAATATTGATATAGAAGTTGGTGAGCAAATTTTATTAACAAATCGAATGACCAAAGCAAAAGAAATATATAACATTTTATTACATCTATTAAACAATATTCACTATATTACTTTAAGAAGGAATATATAATTCTATTTGTAGGAGTGATATTAAAATTGTTAAATGATTTTTCATTCAAAAATCGAATGTCCAAAGAAAGTCAGATATATAACATCTAATTACATGTACTACTTAAACAATGCTCATCATATTACTTAAGATAAGGACACAATTGCATTTGTACGATCCATATACTAAAACTGAATCTTAGACCTCTTCTGTCATAATTTCTTTATTTAGAAGATGCTCGACATATTTTCTTTGGAACGAGCAAGGAAAGCCCACTCTCTATGTCTTCGTATCTCAAAAGGAAAATTGTCGTCTTCTTGAGAACCGCAATTGTCTGAAGATCTCTGAATGCAAAGTTCACGTGACTCGCCGATGTAAGAAGTTACAAAATCATGATCGTTTCTTTTCTTAGTCACCGATTCACATTCTCATGGTAATTCCGAAATGATCACTCTCGTTACGTATTTTTGTTAAATCATTTATTTGAAAAAGTATTTCCCTCAAAAATTATTTTAAAGAAAAATTACTCAAATGATCGTTGGATTGAGCATATACGAAGAGTATTCTACTTATTTATTTTTTCATTTACTTATTTATGCATTTATTTACGTATCTGTTCTTTTATTCATTTATCCATCTACCTATCAACCTATTTGATCATTTATCTCTTTATCTGTTATTTTACATATATACTTATTCAATTTTTTATATACTCATTTATTTATTTATCTTTTTATCTACTTATGTTTTTATCTATCTCTATATCATCGAGACTAAGCATACCAGAGTTTATTCCTTAACGTTTATCCAAATAACCTGGACAAGGGTGAGGTTTGAGCAGAGCTAATCGACTCCTGACGCAAATGTCTAAGTCTAAATAAAATATTCTTCTAAAAAACGCTGTGGAAGTCGGGGACAGATGGTATTACGGTGACACTTTGTCCTAAAAACATTCTTGAAAAAGCACTTGGGTAAGTCGGGGTTAGGTGGTATTCTTCTTCTTCTTCTTCTTCTTCTCCTTCGCGTTCTTCTTCTTCGCGTTCCTCTCCTTCTTCTTCTTCTTCTTCTTCTTCTTCTTCTTCCTCGCGTTATTCTTTTTCTTCTTCCTCGCGTTCTTCTTCGCGTTTTTCTTCGCGTTCTTCTTCGCATTCTTCTTCGCGTTCTTCTTCGCGTTCTTCTTCTTCGCGCTCTTCATCTTCTTCTTCTTCCTCGCGTTCTTCTTCGCGTTTTTCTTCCTCGCGTTGTTCTTCCTCGCGTTCTTCTTCGCGTTCTTCTTCGCGTTCTTCTTCGCATTCTACTTCGTGTTCTTCGCGTTCTTCTTCCTCGCGTTCTTCTTAGCGTTCTTCTTAGCGTTCTTTTTCGCGTTCTTCTTCGCGTTCTTCTTCGTGCTGGGGATCCCGTGTTGGGGTTCCGCCCCGAGGCCGAGGCCGAAGGGGAATACGAGGGATTAGAGCGCAGAAAGCTCCGGCAGTAGGCCGCTGTTTGCGCAGCCAAGCCTCCGGCGAAGCCGGGATGGGCGAAGCCCGCGGCTTGTATATAAATAAAAAAAAAATTATCACACGCTAGTAAATATAAGCGGCAGAATCAGATTCTTTTCTTCTACCTTGACCAGCCGCTCGGCTCTGGAACTTATTGTTCAAAGTCCCATAAGATTTGTTTATGTTCAGACGAGAAAGGATTCGATTCTTCTTTGATTAGTCTTCAGAGAACTGAAGTCTTTCTATTTGAGCATCTGCTCTGCAAAAAGACGAAAAAAGATGGAATTGTATTTACCATTTCATCAATTGCATTAATTAGGAATTATAATTGTTTTCTAGTACTTTCCATGAATAATGTATATATAATGTATACGTACATATTTATATAAAAAAATGTATACATGTATATATATATATATATACATATATATATATTATATATATATATGTACATATGTACACACACACACACACACACACACACACACACACACACACACACACACACACACACACATATATATATATATATATATATGTATATATATATATATACACACATATGTACTTGGGCAGCAGGTTTTCCTGTA
>NC_134783.1:21938659-21941159 GCF_046742065.1 Oratosquilla oratoria | reverse complement strand
GTATGTGTGTGTGTGTGTGTGTGTGTGTGTGTGTGTGTGTGTGTGTGTGTGTGTGTGTGTGTGTGTCTGTGTGTGTGTGTGTGTGTGTGTGTCTGTGCGTGTGTGTGTGTGTGTGTGTGTGTGTGTGTGTGTGTGTGTGTGTGTGTGTGTGTGTGTGTGTGTGTGTGTGTGTGTGTGTGTGCGTGTGTGTGTGTGTGTGTGTGTGTGTGTGTGTGTGTGTGTGTGTGTGTGTGTGTGTGTGTGTGTGTGTGTGTGTGTGTGTGTGTGTGTGTGTGTGTGTGTGTGTGTGTGTGTGTGTGTGTGTATGCGTGCGTATGTGTGTGTGTGTGTGTGTGTGTGTGTGTGTGTGTGTGTGTGTGTGTGTGTGTGTGTGTGTGTGTGTGTGTGCGTGTGTGTGTGTGTGTGTGTGTAATATATAGTTGGGTGATATAATATGATATGTTATATGATATAATACAATATATAATATGATATGTAATATAGTATTATACGATATAGTGTATATGATCTAATCCAACATTATACTGTATAGTGTAATGGATTATATAATATATGACAATATATTAAGATAATGTAATACAATAGTATAAACTACAATATCGTACAAGCTGAAGAAAAAAAAGACAAAATAGATTGAAACAAAAAAGAAACAAATTGAAATAAAAGAGATTCCTAAACAAGATGAAATAAAATAAAATGTAGTAGAAAAATGAAATAAACTATAATAAGAAGAAAATGATAATAAAGACAAATCTTAAAATCGAACAAAAGTAAAAAAAAAGACATAAAAAACGGTAGTAACTACAGAACGTAGGCCCATATGATAAACTATATCCCTTATTTTGTATAATGATAGCAGCCTAGTGGGAACAAGATCGCCGCCAGTCTTGACATCCCCAGGAGGGGACGGTTGGGAGGAGACGGAGGAGGAGGGGTCAAGTCGCACCTACAGGTATCAGCATGTTGTCTAAATAGATGAATTAACAATTTCAATTACACCCAGAAATTGGAATAGAATTTATATCAAATTCGTAACTTGGATTTCGTGCTTAAAGTGGCGCTCATCTAGGTACATAAAGAGGGAGACAAGGGACCCTTGGGATCAAGTCCTATGGAGGGGACGGAGGGGCGGTGGAGGAGGGGAGGAGGAGGAGGCCGAGGAGATAGAGGGGAAGGGGGAGGAGGACAAAGGGGGAGGAGGAAAAAGGGAGAGGAGGAAAAAGGAGGAGGAAGAGAAGGGGAGGAGGAGAAAGGGAGGAGAAGAGGAGGAGGAGAAAGTGAGGAGGAGAAAGTGAGGAGGAGAAAGGTAGGAGGAGAAGGGAAGGAGGAAAGGGGGAGGAGGAGAAAGTGAGGAGGAGAATGGGAGAAGGAGAAGGGGAGGAGGAGAAGGGGAGGAGGAAGAAAAGGATGAGGAGTTGAGTCGGGGTAGGAGGAGGAATTTGAGGAGAAAGAGGAGGAGGAGGAGGTGGAGGGCGTTCAATTGGAGGAAGGGGGTAACTGATGTGGAATTTGGAAGGAAGAACACGAAAGAGTGGGAGAGTGAGATAGGACAAGGAAGTGAATTAAATTAAACAAACAGACGGAAGGGGATGAGGTGAAAGATAAGAAGAGGAGGAAAAAGAAGGACAAGGAGGAAGAAGAAGGAGGAGGAGGAGAAGGAAGAGGAGGAGAGAGAAGAGAAGGGAAAGGAGAAGAAGGAAGAAAAAGAAGAATCTTTCGGAAGCCAATATACGAGTATAGTGAAATTACAAAGAGAGTTATTCTAACCCCCCCTTCCCCCCTTTTTTCTAAAGGATTGGGAAACCCGAAGAGTATAATGATATAATGACGACGCAGGTCGAGAAGTAATTGGATCAGGATCCTCTTCCTTGCTTCGATGTGAGGATCTTTCTATAGTCGAAGAGAATCCAACACTTTCCTTTTTTGTCATTAAAAAGGATCCAATCTCCTTTGTTCTGATGACGTACTTGACATATATTGTTCTGGCTTCCGGTTGGCGAATCG
Organism: Oratosquilla oratoria; assembly: GCF_046742065.1. Taxonomy (NCBI): domain Eukaryota; kingdom Metazoa; phylum Arthropoda; class Malacostraca; order Stomatopoda; family Squillidae; genus Oratosquilla; species Oratosquilla oratoria. The sequence goes on along the minus strand of NC_134783.1, from coordinate 21,939,155 downwards.
GTTCACCTAAGGACCGGGTCTCGTGTTGACGGGTCGGATTTTACGTTGAATAAATAAAGAAACAAAGACTATGTCATTTGATCTAGCCGACGCCAGCCGATTTTACTCAGCTGAGGGAACACCCTATGTACAGATCAAAGAGTACAATGTACACGTACATTGTACAACTCTCAGAAATTCCGACTCCCCTACTCTTTTGTCACTCCATCTGGTATTTCGTGCACGTGAATCTTCTCCCCATACGAAAGAATTGTGTGTGTTTGTGTGTGTGTGTGTGTGTGTGTGTGTGCGTGCCTCTGTGTGTGTTTGTGTTTGTGTGTGTGTGTGTGTGTGTGTGTGTGTGTGTGTGTGTGTGTGTGTGTGTGTGTGTGTGTGTGTGTGTGTGTGTGTGTGTGTGTGTGTGTGTGTGTGTGTGTGTGTGTGTGTGTGCGTGTGTTTGTGTCTATGTTTGTGTGTTTGTGTGTGTTTGTGTGTGTGTGTGTGTGTGTGTGTGTGT
>NC_134783.1:21926159-21928659 GCF_046742065.1 Oratosquilla oratoria | reverse complement strand
ACATACATATACATATACATATGCATGTACATATACATATGCATGTACATATACTTTATATATATATATATATATATATATATATATGTATACACATATGCGCATTTAGAGTATGTGTGTGCGGTAACACGAGTACTACATTGGACACCATTTCGGACCGGAGTTTATATCTCCCAGCTGAATAAAATCGCCCAGGGGCACCCAGGACAATATAGGCAAAGTACGACACAGTGGTAAAGGCCTGCTCCCCTCTGACGTTGGCACGGGTTCCCTCTTGCTGAAGGAAATCCCGTGACGTCAGGCAGAGCGAGCAAAAGACTGGAATATAAACACCAAAGGGCGAGTATCTGAAGGTGAGGATGAGGGTGAAGGGAGGGGAAGGGAAAGGAAAGGAAAGGAAAGGAAAGGGAAGGAAAGGAAAGGAAAGGAAAGGAAAGGAAAGGGAAGGAAAGGAAAGGGAAGAAAAGGGAAGAAAAGGGAAGGAAAGGGAAGGAAAGGGAAGGAAAAGGAAGGAAACGGAAATAAAAGGAAAGGAAAGGCGAGGAAAGGAGATGGAAATTAAAGGAAGGGAAGGGAAGGCAAGGGAAAGGAAAAGAAGTAATAAGAAGGGAAAGAAACGGAAAGGAACGGAAAGGAAAGGAAAGGAAAAGAAAGGAAAGGGAAGGGAAAGAAAGAACAGGAAAGGAAAGGAAAGGAAGGAAAAGGAAAGGAATGGAAGGGAAAGGAAAGGAAAGGAAAGGAAGGAATGGAAAGGAAGTGAAGAGAGGGTAAAAGAAGGAAAGGGAAGGGAAGGCAAGGAAAGGGAGGAGAAGGTAAGGGAAAGCAAGGGAAGGGAAGGGAAGGCAAGGGAAGGGAAGGGAAGTATAGGTAAGGGAAGGGAAGGGCAAGGAAGGAAAGGGAAGAGAAGTGAAGGGAAGTTAAGGGAAAGGAAGGGAAGGGAAGGTAAGTGAGGGCAAGTGATGGCAAAGGAAGGAAAGGGAAGGCAAGGCAAGGCAAGGCAAGGAAAGGGAAGGGAAGGGAGAGGAATGGAAGGGAAGGGAAAGAAAGGAAAGGGAAAGAAAGGAAAAGAGAGGGAGAGAGAGGAAGGAAAGGAGAGAGACGGAAAGGGAAGGAAAGGGAAGTGAAGGGAAGAAAGGGAAGGGAAGTGAAGGGAAGAAAGGGAAGGGAAGTGAAGGGAAGAAAGGGAAGGGAAGTGAAGGGAAGAAAGGGAAGGGAGAGGAAGGTATGGGAAGTGAAGAAAAGGAATGGAAAGAAAAGAAAAGGGAAGGGGAGGGGAGGGGAGGTGAGGGAAGAAAAGGAAAGGAAAGGGAGGACGCATGGAAAGGAGCGGCGATAAAGTGAGGGGGGTAAGGGGGAAGGGAGCAATACATGGAGAGGAAGGAGGAACGCGACGTCTGGTGGGAGGGAAGAAATGAGCAGACAAAGAAGAAGAAGAAGAAAAAGAAGAAGAAGTAGAAGGAGGGAGAGGGAGAGGGAGAAGGAGAGGGAGAGAGAGGGAGAGGGAGAGGGAGAGGGAGAGGAGAGAGAGGGATATATATATATATATATACTTTGTATACTTTGTATACTCGAGTATCAATAAAAGGCGCTCTAAATGCTATTGAAACGAGTGGTAAATAATTTGAAAAATGAAGATCTACCCGTACCCAAAAAAGATTACCTCGAATTAATTTCTCTTTGTGTAGGATTTGGCGCTTTCACTTTTAATAATATTGAATACAGACAACATTCTGGCCTCGCCATGGGTAGTCCCCTTTCTGCAGTGTTAGCAAATTTATACATGGAAATACTCGAAACAGAAGAATACATGACTATAATGGGTAGGAATAGTAAATGGTTTAGGTATGTTGATGACATACTCGTAATTGTACCTAAGGATACAGACATTAATAACAAACTCAGGAGATTAAACAGTGTAAATGAAAATATACAATTTACTGCAGAAAATGAAAATAACGGAAAATTACCTTTCTTAGACACAATCATCCATAGAATAGATAAAAATGTGAAATTTTCAGTATACCGGAAACCCACCAATAAAGAAGACTATATACACTTCTACTCAGGACATAATGACAGAACTAAAACAGGTATTATAATGGGTTTCTTCCTCAGAGCATTTCGTATATGCAGTAAAGAATTTCTAGATCCTGAATTACAACATATTACTGAGACTTTCATCAAACTCAAATATCCAAATGGTCTCTTATGTAGGTTGAAAAAGAAAGCCAAAGAAATAATTAACAAAAGTAAAGATGAAAATAAAAATAAGAATGATAATAAATGTGATAATGAAACCAGATATATCACAGTACCAAACTCTAATGTTAATTCATACCTAGACACTTTTCTCCTAAAAGCGGGCATCAAAATAGCCAGGACGTCAGGTAGCAAAGTAGGACATTTGGTAACACGTAGCGACAATAATCCCACTAACGAAAACAGCGTTGTTTATCAAATCCCGTGTAAAAGCTGTCCCTCTTCATATTTTGGTGAATCT
>NC_134783.1:21903659-21921159 GCF_046742065.1 Oratosquilla oratoria | reverse complement strand
TGCTGGGGCAGGTAACAGTCACTGCTGGGAATTGGATAGGATTGCGGTATTCAAACCCATAACTAGGAGATTGCGAAACCAACACAATTCCGATTATATTTATTGCGCAGACCTGTCCATAGCTTTCTTTGGAACAGAACGTTTTTGTGCCTTAGGTTCATATTCCTTAATCTACTTCTATAAACCGGATAAGTACCTAATTTTTTTATATCTTCTCTTTAATTCACTCTTATAATGTGATCTTATCACCAGCTCACTCTTCTTTCCACTAGCGTTGACGGTCATAAGGTCCTCATCCCTTAGGTATAGGCAAGCCTTGTGGCCTCAATATTCATATCTGTTCCACTTAAACTCCAAATTGTTTCTATTTACCTTTGGTCGAGTCTCTTACTCGATATACGTAACTATCCTATGTTATACGTTTAAATTTGTGCTGGTGGCGTCTCGGAAGCGTGTTGGTCTCGTATTCGTTCAGTTGTGGGTGCGAGTCCCTCACTTCTCTTTGATTCCCATCAGCGACTGTTTGTTACATGCTCCAATAGTCACCAAAGCGCATGATAGGGCAAACGGGACGGCTTCGGCCGCAGCTACTCAGTGCCTCTAGGCGTGGATTCCTCACCACATTCTTGTGATGTGAGAGCAAAGTTGTCATTATTTATTCCCCTGGCAACTAACTCAAAACGTCATCTGGGACCATACACTGACTCTAGTTTTGAAAACTTTTGTTTTTCTCATTTCCTGCAAAAGATTTTCCCATTTTCTTTGACATTCCTACGCCTTATTATGAAATGCCTTCCTTCATTTCCTCTTTTGTGTGAATGGTTCTTTGGGTAGATTTTTATCCCTCTCGTGTGTTATCTCGTCCACTGTTTATGTCCGTATTTCCATGTATGTAATCTTTTTTATTTTCTTAAATTGTCGGTAATTTCCCTTTAAGAGATGTATTTCTCACTATCTACATACTTTCAAGCATATATTGTTTCCTTCTGTAAATCTCTGATACACTTGGTTATTCTTCTTTCAACTGATATTCTACATTTTGTGCGCGGTGGGCGGAATCGAAAACATGCTGGTCTCATATTCGTTTCATTGTTGGTTCGAATCCCGCACTCATCTCCGAGTCTCAACAATGACTAGTACCTTTACCAACTGTCCTTAAAGCGCATATCAGGGCATAGGCGATGGCGTCGATTGCACCTACTCAGCGCCTCCTGGCGTAGGTTCATCACCATTATCTTTATCAAGGGCTTCTCCCCTCTGCATATTTAGAAAGTTTTTATTAATTCATTACGTAATTTGCTATATCTAATTCAGTTTTCCCTTAAAGTAGTTTCTTACCTCATGCAGTTTCCTATTTTGACATTTGATCTATCCTTCTCATGTTTTCCTTTCTCTTTGTATTTATCATAACTTATTGTGAAGCCAAACTTTAGAAGGCTGTGTCTGACGATGTTCTGTAATTTAAGATTGTTACTTTACTATCGAGTTTTATGAAGATAGATTGAAAGGCTTTGTGGCTTGCTCTCTTTACTCATCATATTTTCATTTAATTTAAATTAACTTTATCTTTTATTTTAGGTACTGATATCAATATGCAGTTCGTTATAAGGTTACAGAAGTTGTTGCAATGTTTCTTTTTTCTCCTATTTGATTATGCTTTCCCCAGTTCACCTACCCACAGTAAAAGTCTCCTATTGTCACACATCCCCAGTTCATATTATATAATTTCTTAATTACTATTTCCTTTGCTTTGATGGTATCTGAGACCATTACCGGCTTCTAGATCCCATATATCTGAACGTAATGAAATAATTTCCGTTCACTTTTTTCTATTCTTACCTTAAACGTAGCTCCTCGAACCATCCCAGTTAGCGATATCTGCTTCTGAGATCATCGCCACCTAAATCTTCCATTATTTGAGAGGGACTGTCCTTGATGTATGTTAGCGCGCCTCTCCCCTTCCACCTCTCCATGTTTTATGGCGTCCATGGTAATTTTCTCTCTCTTTAGCCTCGCTCTCCCTCTATTCTTCTCCATTACTCTCTCGTCCACCTTCCTATTGCCATCACTTCCCCATTTCTCTCTCCCGTTCCCACCTACACCCTTACCCTGTCCCGGCCCCCTCCTTCCCCTTCCCCTTCCCCTTCCTCTTCCCCTTCCCTCCCATTGTCGCATGAACATCACCAGTAGAGTCCATTTCTCTCGGACTTCCATCTTTTCTCTGGGTGTTCTGCTCTCCGTTTCGTTCCTCTCTCTCTCTCTGTTTCGTTCCTCTCTATTTGTTTCGTTCCTCTCTCTCTCTCCGTTTCGTTCCTCTCTCTCTCTCTCTCTCTCTCTCTCTCTCTCTCTCTCTCTCTCTCTCTCTCTCTCTCTCTCTCTCTCTCTCTCTCTCTCTCTCTCTCTCTCTCTCTCTCTCTCTCTCTCTCTCTCTCTCTCTCTCTCTCTCTCTCTCTCTCTCTCTCTCTCTCTCTCTCTCTCTCTCTCTCTCCCTCTCTCTCTGTGTTTTGTTCCTCTCTCTCTCTGTTTTTTGTTCCTGTCTCTCTGTTTCGTTCCTCTCTCTCTCTCTTTCTGTTTTGTTACCCTCTCTCTCTCTCTGTTACGTTCCTCTCTCTCTGTTTCGTTCCTCTCTCCCTCTCCCTCCCTCTCTCTCTTTCTCTCTCTCCCCCTCTGTGTGTGTGTGTGTCGTTCCTCTTTCTCTCTGTTTTGTTCCTCTCTCTCTCTCTTTCACACTCTCTCTCTCTTCCTCTCTCACACACACACTCTCGCACTGTCTCTCTCTCTCTCTCTCTCTCTACCTCCCTCATCTCCCTCGCCTCTTTTCTTCTCTTCTTTTTCTCGGTCTTCTATCTTTTCTCTCTCTGATTTATTCCTCTCTCTCATTCCCGCCTCTTCCCTTCACTTCATTTCCTCACACTCCTTCTTAATTCTTCGACTTCATCCATGCAGTGCAAGACACCATTACGCTCTTGGCTGGCTGTCGTGGTCACACTTACATGAATGACGTAATTCTCCTCATCTCCTTTGTCAGACATTTTCTTATGTCTTTAGTTACATAGTTGGATTTTGCACTCAACTTTTTAAACTTTCTATACAAATCTTAGTGATTTTTTTCATTATTAATTTTCGTACTCCTTTCTATATTCTGTGTAACTGTGTTATCTTTTGTTTGGCTTTGCATTGAGATTTCTAAATTTTCTATGCAATCTTAGTGATACACAAATTTTTGTATTTTCTTACTCTACATCGTTTTATTTTCCTTTCTAATGTTTGATTTTGCATCTTAATTCCCAAATTTTCTATATAAATCTCAGTGATATTTTGTTTGACTTGTCATATTTTCTATGCATTTTGTGCTTCTGTCTTGTGTACAAAACGCCATCATTCTATGCTCTTCAACGACGTTACCACGTTTAAGCCTTTTACATTGAGTATATGTTTGGGGTTGGGAAGGGTGTGGTTTCTGATTTAAACCATCAACTCTGTTACAAGTAGTACAGTCGCGAACAAAATTTTTACCCACATAAAAGTTTTTCAAAATACAAAATTAAAAATCTTTGCCTGGCCGATCCTTTTTTTTCATTTATTCAAGAAAATTACCTAATTTTAAGCTAGTTAGTGTATAGGAAAATACATCACACATTTGAATAAAATCACATTGTCATTTTAAAAACTGTAGCATAGGTCAAAACTTCTGCTCGTGACTGTAAATGGAAGAATATGCGAGTCCTGTGACACGTACTGAGGGGACTCTGTCTCCTTTATATGCATATTAGAAAAAAAAAACACTTTACAGAACACGGGAACCACACAGGACCAATCTTCCAACCATCTCCCTTCAGGGCTCCTCCGAGGGCAGGTCAAGCTAGGACACTGATGCAGCCACAAATCTGATTTCCATTTTTTTTTCTTTTCAAAGACTTTTCGGTTCTACTTTTTTTCTTAAATGCCATATGTATTCAAAAGACGAATCATAACGTCAGTGGCGATATTTCCTTCCTGGCTTTGGGATCCGAAACGGTGGCTAGCAAGGCGTAAATATTACGGAAATATTTTTCTGCCTCCGCGTCAGACATGATCTCCCTCTCTCTCTCCGTCTTTCTCTTTTGTGTGTGTGTGTGTGTGTGTGTGTGTGTGTGTGTGTGTGTGTGTGTGTGTGTGTGTGTGTGTGTGTGTGTGTGTGTGTGTGTGTGTGTGTGTGTGTGTGTGTGTGTGTGTGTGTGTGTGTGTGTGTGTGTGTGTGTGCGCGTGTGCGTGTGTGCGTGTGTGCGTGTGTGTGTTTGTGCATTTGTATCTATAGTTTTATTTGAAAGTGAAATAGAAGGGAAGAACACACACACACACACACACACACACACACACACACACACACACACACACACACACACACACACACACACACACACACACACACACACACACACACAGAGAGAGAGAGAGAGAGAGAGAGAGAGAGAGAGAGAGAGAGAGAGAGAGAGAGAGAGAGAGAGAGAGAGAGAGAGAGAGAGGGAGAAGAGGACAAAGAGAGGAGAGAGAGAGAGAGGGAGGGAGGGAGGAGAGAAGACTGAAGGAAGGCGAGGGAATTGAAGCATAAAGGAGAGAGAAGCGTCAGACGCGGGTGGGAGTGGGAAGAAGGGGGGGGGAAGGAGGGGGTAGTAGGGGAGGGGGGGAGGTATGGAAGGGGGAGATGTGGGAGGGAGAGGGGAGGAGTGGGAGAGGGAGTAGAAGAGGAGGGAAGAGGAAGGAAAGAGCTGGAAAGATCTCATTCGGTCTTCCGCGAAGTCAGGCCAACCCTGAGACCCGATCTCGCTTCGGAGAGTAGGAAGAGTCACGATCTCGACCTCGAACTCCGTCATCGAAGTCGGAGGACGCCGAGCACTGGCCGTCGTCGTCGCCGAGGCTGAGGGGGAAGCCAAAGAACGAAGGGGAGATAGGCAACAAAATGTGAAGAGAGAGAGAGAGAAAGAGAGAGAGAGAGAGAGAGAGAGAGAGAGAGAGAGAGAGAGAGAGAGAGAGAGAGAGAGAGAGAGAGAGAGAGAGAGAGAGAGAGAGAGAGAAGGGGGAAGAGGTGAAACGGAGCTGGAGTGAGAGGGTTAGTAGGAAGAAGAGGAGGAGGAGGAGGAGGAGGAGGAGGAGGAGGAGGAGGAGGAGGAGGAGGAGGAGGAGGAGGAGGAGGAGGAGGAGGAGGGGAGGAGAGTGGCGGCGCTAAGTCACGTGATACCGAAGACGCCCCCCCAAAAAAAAAAAAAAAAAAGAAATTTGATAGATATGCGGAGGAAGGGGAGGCTGTAGTAGGAACGTGTGGGGCAGAGAAGGAGGAGGAGGAGGAGGAGGAGGAAGAAGAAGAAGAAGAGGAGTAGGAGGAGAGGAAAGAAGAGGGGGAGAAAGAGGAGGAAGAGCAGGAGAGGGAAGAAGAGGAGGATAAAGCGGTAAAGGAGTAGGAAAAGCGGAAGAGGGAAGGAAGGGACGAAAAAAGGAAAGAGGAGAAGAAGAAAGAAGAGGTGGAAGAGGAAGAGGGTTAGCAGGGGCTTGAGAAGGAGGAAAAGGAAGAATGGCAAAGAGAGCAGGAGGAGGAGGAGGATCAGCAGGGGCTGGGGAAAGAAGAGGAAGAGGAAGAGGAAGAAGAGGAAGAGGAAGAGGAAAAGGAAGAGGATGAGGAAGAGGAAGACGAAGAGGAAGACGATGAGGAAGAGGAAGAGGAAGAGGAAGAATAGAAGTGAGAGGTAGAAAAGGAGGAGGAGGAGGAGGTGGAGAGGAGAAAGAGGATTAGTATGAGGATTAGCAGTAGCTGGAAGAAGATGAGGAACAGAAGGAGGAGGAGGAGGAGGAGGAGGAGGAGGAGGAGGAGGAGGAGGAGGACAGGAGGAGGAGGAAGGAAAGGAGAGCTGGAGGAGGGGGGAGGAGGAAGGAGGAGGAAGAGGAGGAAAGAGGATGAGGAGGAGGAAGGAAGGGAAAATAAGGAGAAGAGGAGGAAAAGGAAGATAAGGAACAGGTGGGGAGGAAGAAGAGGGAGAAGAAAAAAGTAGGAGAGGGAAGAGGAAAAACAAGAAAAAAAGAGGGGAAGCATGAATATGAAGAAGAGGAAGAGGAGGAAGAATAAGGGGAAGAGAAAAAGGAAAAGGAGAAACTACAAAAATAAGAAGTGGAGGAGGAGAACGAAGAGAACGAGGACGAAGAAGAGGAGTAGGAGGAGGAAGAGGAGGAATGGAAGAGAGTGAAAGAGTAAGAGAAGAAAGTGCAGAAAGAGGAAGAGGAAAAATAGGAGGGAGAGAAGGAGTAATAAAAAAGTACAGAAAGAGGAGGAAGAGGAGGAGAAGGAGTAGAGAAGTAAGGAAAGAGGAGGAAGAGGAGGAGAAAAGGAGGAGGAGGAGGAGGAGAAAAGGAGGAGGAGAATAGGAGAGGAAACTAGGAGAGGAAAATAAAAAGAAAGAGGAAGATTAGAGAAAAAATAAGATAAAATAGGAAATGAATAAGAGAGAGAGAAAAACAAACAAATAAGATAAGTGAATAAGATGATGACGATGATTGATGTAATGATGATAAGATGATGATGATGATGATGATGTTGATGATGATGATGATGATGATGATGATGATGGATGAAGATGATGATGATGATGAATGATGATGATGTACATGATGATGATGAAGTAATGATGATGATGATGATGATGATGATGATGATGATGTGATGATGATGATGATGAAATGAATCATCAAGTAAATAAACGGACAAATAAGAAAACAAATAAATAGATAGATAAGAAAGGAATTATGTAAATAAGAAAGAAAATACATAAATGAACAAGAAAGGAAATACGGAAATAAATTAAAAGAGAAAGAAGAAAAATAAACCGAACATGAGGTAAGGATGCAGTGGAAAGCCCTTTTCGGAAAGGAGGCATTGCGGGGGTTTGAGACCGTTTCTGGAAGCGGCAACAAAAGACTTAAGCAGCTCTTCAAGGAGCTAAAGGGAAGTCGAAAAAACAGGTCTCGGTAAACGACGTGAAGATGAAATATATATATATATATATATATATATATATATATATATACATAATTATATATATACATATATATATATATATATATAATATATATATATATTATATATATATATGTATACATATATATATTGCAACTATATTCTTATAGAATGAATAGAAAAACAAATGTATAAAATCAGTGAATAAGAAATAATGAATGGATAATTGGAATAAATAAACGACTGATTAATCAAATGAATAGATAAATAGAATAGATAACCAGTAAGGGTTACTGTCACAGTATAATCATAAGATACATCTAGAACGGACACGTGTTTGGTGGTGGTGGTGGTGGCTGTAACGGCTGTAGCAGTAAGAGAAGGTGGCTGCAGCAGTGAGAGGAGGTGGCTGCAGATCTACGAGATGGCTTTGCAAGCAGTCGTTGAATAACGAGTCTTCTTGTGGCTGGAAGCTCTGGAAACAATCTTTCAGTTCGCGAAATGAAAGCTCCCTCGCATGGAACATCGAACTGGCATTCCGTGAGAGAGTGAGACAGAGAGATAGAGAGACAGAAATAGAGAGACAGAGATAAAGAGACAGAGAGACAGAGAGACAGAGAGACAGGATGACAGAGACAGAGAGACAGAATGACAGAGAGACAGAGACAGAGACAAAGACAGAGACAGAGACAGAGAGACAGAGTGACAGAGACAGAGAGACAGAGAGACAGAATGACAGAGAGACAGAGACAGAGACAGAGACAGAGACAGAGACAGAGATAGAGACAGAGACAGAGACAGAGAGACAGAGATGTAGGAAGACAGAGTCAGAGACAGAGACAGAGAGATGGGAACATAGAAGCTACTGTACTTTTATGCATTGGTGTATGGGGGGCTACTACATCGCAGTCAAATCTCAGACACCGAGGAGGAGGAGGAGGAGGAGGAGGAGGAGGAGGAGGATAAGAAGAAGAAGAAGAAGAAGAAGAAGAAGGCGGAGCTGTTGAAGGCGACGGGATTTTGAGGAACAAAGATCTTTCGTCGTTCCATAAGAATCAGTTCCCGTAGGCTCGCCAGGATGCCATTCTTGATTCAGCTCAATAAAGAGAAATTAGATTTTAGTTTCCGATTGCCAAATTCTATTGTGTTACCGTTTTCAAAAGGAATTGATAAGTGAAATGGAAAATGGACTTCAATGTCTCAAGGTGCAGTGTGTTAGACGTAGGTTTACACATCCCAGAAAGCAGAAGTAACTTAGATAACACCCTTTTTGAGAAAAGTGAGTGCGAAAGACTTGGGAGTGCTTGTAAATCCTGACCTTTAATTCATGAAACAGTGCATTAGTGCCAGAAACAGAGCAAACAGAGCAATAGGTTTCATTCTAGGACGGTTACGAATAAAAGTGCAGAGGTAGTTATGAAACTCTCTCTGGCGTTAATGAGACCCATCCTTCACTAGGCGATATAGTTTTGGTCTCCGTCCTATAGAATGGATATAAATTCACTAGGATCAGGGAGGGGTGAGTGAGTTTGGGAGTGTAGAGGGAAGGGTGTCGGGAGTGAAGAGAAGACGAGGGAGGGAAAGGGGGGGCTGTACTCGGACTAGTATGTGAAGAGATAAGTGTGTGGTGGAGTGGGAGGTCTCAAAGGATTACAAAGGATTACAAAGGCGAAGCATGCCGACAGGAGACCTTTTGGTCCATATCTAGGTCGGATGCGAAAAAAAGAATAATAGTAAATTAATGAATAAAAACTATAATGTAAATAACAAATAAAATACATAAATAAATGCATAGTTTTAGTTAGATAATAAACAAACAGGTAAATAGTAAATAATAATGAATTGACTCATAACTAATAATAAATGAAAATCAAAACACACAAATAATAACAAAACAAAAACAGATAATATTAAATAAATTATAATCATTACAGCATCTTGCTTAGGTGTTTGTGTGGATGAAGGTGAAAATGGAAAGGGAGATGTGGGTCTTTGTAAGTGCATATGGGCCTGATAGTGAGAAGAGTGTAGAGGATAGGGAGTTTTTTGGATAGATTTAAATGAGCGCATAGAGGGTTTAGGGAGACATATCACTGTAGTGGTATTGGGAGATCTCAATGGTAGGGTAGGGGAAGAACTAGTAGACGAAGTGGTTGGGAAGTGTGGAGTGCCAGGTAAAAATCATAGTGAAGAGTTGATTGCGGAGATGTGTTTAGAAAGAGAGTTGATGATAGCTAACACAGTGTTAAAAAACATAAGTACACATGGGAGAGGGTGGTGGAAGGAAGAATGGTTGATAATGCTTTAATGGACTGTGTAATGATATACAGGAGAAGAATAGGAAGAGTTTTGGATGTCCATGTTCTTAGGGGAGAGAGTGGAAGAATATAGGATAATTTTTTGGTGGAAGGTAAGTTGAGAGTGGAGGATACGAGTAGATGGAGAGAGAGGAAAAGGACAGAAGGTAGAGAGGTGCTTGGAGAAAACTGTTTAAATGACAAGGAAAAAGAATAGGAGTACAAAGAAAAGCTGAGACAAGTGTGGGAGGTGGTGAAGGATAGAGTAGAGGTAGAAGTGGATAAGAAATAGGGATGTTTCAAGGAGTGAGTGAGAAGGAGCGCAAAGATAGTGTGCGGAATAAGGAGGACAAGAGGGAATAGAAGGAAGAGTAGTGAGTGGTGGGATGATGAAGTGAAGAAGGTTGTTGAAGAGAAGAAGTGAACATTCTCAGACTGGTTGCAAAGTAGGACGAGAGAAACATATGAGAGGTACAAAGAAAAGAAGAAAAGTAAGGAGTAAGAAAGAGTGCAAAGCTAGTGTGAGGAATAAGGAGGATAGGAGGGAATAGAAGGAAGAGTAGTAAGTGGTGGGATGATGAAGTGAAGAAGGTTGTTGAAGAGAAGAAATGAGCATTCTCAGGCTGGTTGCAAAGTAGGACGAGAGAAACATATGAGAGGTACAAAGAAAAGAAGACGAACGAAACATAAGATATAGGAAGCAAAAAACAGAACATCTAAAATGGGGAGTAGAATAAGAAAATGTAATAAAATGACGTTTCTAAAGGAAATTAAGAGAGGAAGGGTAGGCGAAGCAAGTAGAAAAGAAAAGGTAAAAAGAGCAGATGGAAAGAAGATAACGGAAGAGGAAGCGGTAAGGGGAAGATGGGCAGAGTATTTTAGGGAGCTGCTAAATGTGGAGGAGGATAGGGAGGGAGTGGTGGTAGCAGTGCAAGGCGCTAAGAAAATGACAGTGATGGGCGAGAAAAATGGATTAAAAATAAGAAAAGATGAGGTGCAAGTAGTTATTAAAATGATGAGAGCAGATAAGGCACCTGAGTTAAATGGGTGTCATGCAGCGTGTCTGAAGAAGGGAGGTACATTAATATTGGATTAGCTATAGAAGAATTTTATTGTGTGTCTAAGAGGGGGTAGAGTGCCAGAGGACCGGAGGAGTGCCTGTATATCTTTGCTTTATAAGGGAAAAGGAGACAAATACGAGTACAGTAGTTTCAGAGGGATCAGTTTGTTGAGTGTAGTTGGGAAGGCTTATGGGAGAGTTTTGATTGAGAGGATTAGGAGAGGAACAGAGGGAGTAATTGGTGAGGAACAGTGTGGATTTAGGAAAGGTAGGGGCTGCGTTATCAGATTATTGTGGTAAGACATATGTGAGAAAGCTTTAGGAGAGCTAAGGATGTTTTTGTACCTTTATGAATTTGGAAAAGACTTGTCAGAGTAGACAGGAAGGCACTGTGGAAGGTTTTGCAGCTCTACAGTATCAGATGAGGTAAAGCTGTTAAGGGTACTCAAGAGTTTTTATGAGAGTAGTAGTGCCTGTGTTAGAATTGGAAATGGAAATAGTGAGTATTTTGAGGTAAAGTTAGGACTGCGTCAGGGATGTGTCATGTCGCCATGGCTGTTCAATGTTACATGGACGGGGTGGTGCGGGAGGTAAAGGTGAGGGTAATGGGTATGGGATTGGAGATGGTTAAAAGAAATTATGAAAAGTGGGAGGTGAGCCAGTTGTTGTTTGCTGACGAAACTGCGTTTGTGGCAGGATCAGAGGGATTCAGTGAGTTTGTGACGGAGTTTGGAAAGGTGTGCAATAGGAAAATATTGAAGATAAATGTAAGTAAAACTAAGGTGATGAGATGTACAAAGGGAGAGTATGGCAGTGAATTGGAAGTAAATCTAAAAGGAGAGAGGCTGGATGAAGTAGATAGGTTTAGGTATTTGGGGTCACATGTGATAGGAAAAGAAGTGGAGATGGAGGTAAACTGTAGATTGAGAACAACTACAGTAATAATAGTAATACATACATATATAGATACACACACACATACATACATACATACATCAATGGATTTTTATCCCTTACAAGGGAGGTAGCTTAAGTCAAAGGCATAAATGCTATCCAACCATTTTATCCCCACATGCTCCACTACCATTCACCACTTCTTCCTTCCTCTTTTTTTTTGGGGGGGGGAGGCTCCTCCTGGATGACGGGTTATCTCTACATCTCGCCCACTGCCCTGGGTCAGAAGCAATGTAACAGACACAACACATCCACATCAGAAAAAGAGAAGACAGGGAGAAATCCCTTCGGGTTGCGTCAAAATACCATTCACACATACTCCCTCATCCGCCATCCCCCACTCTCCCTTCCATGCATCACAGCATAATAATTTGAGATATAACGTAAAAATCAAAACAACAGTGAAGAATATATTCTAGCTTGTTTAAGTAAATTGAAAACAGTGAGGCTTATAGATTATTGCTGGAAACCTACTAGGATGCTTTCTCGGTTGTCTGAGCAAAGAATTAACAAATCATTCAGGCCACGGTCCAAGACTACTTTATTTTGTTTCTACTTTATTTTCATTTAATTTTATCTTATGCTATCTTATTTCACTTTTTGTCCATCATACTTTATTTTTCATCCTATTATTCTATTTTCATGATTTCGTCTTATTTTATTTCATCAATTTTATTCTATTTAATTTTTCATAACATTGCACTTAATTGTATTCTGTTCTATATATTTCGAAATTAGTCCTTAGTTATATAGTAAAGCTGCGTGACTCTGGTCTGTAGGGGTTTCACTAAAGTCATTTGAATATTGATTTCATAAAAATCATGTTTTCTAGACTCCATTGAAGTGGTGATATACTTCATATATCTTATTCTGACTAACGCCGAGCAATGGGTCGTTTCTGTACCTGAAGGATTTAGTCTTCCTAATGCTATCTTGTAAGATTTTGATTTAAGGTGTCGCCAGGTGATTTATCTTAGCTGAAAGAAATACGACCTTCATCAACACGGTTTTGGTAAACTTTACAAAGGATTACAAAGGCGGAGCATGCCGGCAGGAGACCTTTTGGTCCATATCTAGGTCGGATGCGGAAAAAGATTATAATAATAATAGAATAATAAATAAAAACTATAATAATGTAAATAACAAATAAAATACATAAATAAATGCATAGGTATAGTTAAATAATAAACAAACAGGTAAATAGTAAATAATGATAGACATATAACTAATAAATGAAAATCAGACAGACAATGATAACAAAAGAAAAAAAAGAATATAAAATAAATTATAATCATTACAGCATCTTGCTGTTTTATTCTGGTTATTAGCTGACAATTTTATTCAGATTGAGAAGTAGTCATTGCGCTTTCCGTTTTCTTTCCCATGTACTTTTCACTGTCACCCAAGTTCTTATTATCTTCTTTTCTTATCTAATTTTTTCTTTTTCTTTCTTGTTCTATTCTCTGTTCCTCTCAGGCTAATTCTTTATCTTCTTTTATTCCTATATCTTTTCTAACACGTTTTCTATGTTATTTTTGCACTAAGTTCCTCTGAATCAATTTCTTATTTCCTTCTTTCATTTAATTTTTATAACTTGTTTTCTATATCCTTTTTCATCCGTCTTTTCCTCTTAACTACTCGTAAGTCTTCATCTTTTCTTTTTCTTTCATTTAATTCTAACGTCTTCCTATTTTCCTTTCCACCTTCCACTCCTTGTAACCAAATTCTCATTTCCGTTTTCTTTTATTTAGTAATTTTAATTTATTTTCTATTTTCAGTTTATAACGAAAGCTCCTTTTTTTCTAACCGTCTAGGATGCAACGAGTATCATATACACTAAAGTGGATGGAGAGAATATTCTCCTTATCAAAAAATTGTGTTAAAAAAATCTATGATGATGGTGATAATACAGAAAAAGATCCTTTTCTTCCTAGCACCACATCGCATTTTCATTATTTATCGAACGCGTCCCTCCTTTGTTTCTCTAAAGTTGATAAAATTTCCTTTCCTGTCTTATAAAAACAATTATCTTATTTTTCTTATCAGTTATAAGCTTATTCTACTTTGTCTTGTTTTATGACCCTTATCAGTGTGTGCAGAATAGGCGAATGAATTTACACTTTTTTGTTTATAATTTTTTGGGTGGGTGGGTGGGTGGGGTGGGGGTGGGAGGTGAGGTACAAAAAGGCTGCCCTTTGTTACTTCTCTCCCTTCCTAAATTCACTCAGGGTATTTGATGGTTCATTATCTACTTTATTCGGCTGAAAATTTCATAAAGGCTCCACGGAGGAGACATAATAGGAATTTTCTCTGACTACTAGCTCCAGTCTACACAACCAAAAGACTTAGTTAAAGATGAAAAGAAAAAAAAAAGAGGAAAAAATATAATAATGATGACGATAATAGCAAAACCGACGACGACGACGACAACGAAGTAAATATATGCATACACAACTACTAAAAGCAAAATTGAGACGGTAAGGCATTTGCCGAGTTACATTTCCAGAGAAAAGGCACAACTTGTCTGAAGATGTAATACATGAAAGAGCTTCTTACCGTCTCAACGTTGCTGCTCTTATGTCGCTTTGTCGCATATTTCCCCAGTGGTAGAAGTCTCTGTATATATATATATAAATATATATATATATATATATATATATATATATATATATATATATATATATATATATATATATATATGTATATATATATGTATATTATATACATATATATATACATGTATCCTATCCATGAGTTGACACCTTGATATGATGGATAGGCTTGAGAATCTTAATGACTACAAAAGCTATGTCGATAGAGAGAAAATCTCTGCAGGGTCACTCATATCGAACAGGTTTTGTACGAAAGATCAGACAAAGAGCAGTTCACACGCACAGTCACAGGACCCACTGTAAACTGGCACGTCCCTGATGGCGAACAGGGAAATTCCTCATAGATATATGGGGTACCGTCATAATGAATAAGGTGACACCAGAGAAATATCTCACCAGAAACCAGTTGGCACGGAGGTGAGATTACTGCCAACCCCCCTTCATAGCCAATATGAACAGCACAACAAAAACAAAGCCGGGCGTTCCTGTTGGATCATCGTCTCCTAAAGGTCCAACCGCATTGCCTCGTGTGCTTATGGGCAATGTGCCACCGAATGTAAGCGCTGTCTAAGCAGATCCAAGTCTTGGACATTAAACAACATGAAGAAAATGAAGATCTATACTTAGAACGTGAGAAGTCTCTCAGAAGATAACAGGCTGGAGAGTTTAATGGAAGAACTAGACAACATCAAGTGGGGCATCGTAGGACTGAGCGAAGTCCGAAGAGCGGAAGAAAAGCTAATACATCCACAAGATTTTCACCACCTATTCTACTATAGATGTAAGGACAAAGAAAGATCTAGTGGAGTAGGATTCTTGATAAACCGAGAGGTTGCTGGTAACGTAGTCAAATTCAGTAGTTTTCAGACAGGGTAGCTTGGATTGTAATTAGGCTGTGTAAAAGGTATTCTCTAATAATAATTCAGGTTTATGCACCAACTTCACAGAGCTCAGACGATGAAATTGAGTCGTTCTATGATGATTTAATTTATGTAATGGATCAAGAAAAAAGTAAGTACACGTTGGTAATAGGCGACTTTAATGCTAAAGTGGGGAAGAAGATGGGAGATGAGACATGCATTGGGAAGTTTGGAGTAGGTGAAAGAAATGACAAAGGCGAGATGTTAGTCAATTTTCCAGAGAACTACAATATGAGAATCAGGAACACTTTCTTCCAAAAGCGTGTAGGTTGTAAATGGACGTGAAGTCCATATGGAACAACAAAGAACGAAATAGACTTCATATGTGGAGACGAGAGCAAAAGCGTTGGCAATGTTACGGTGATAAATAAAATCAACATAGGTAGTGACCATAGAATGGTAGGTTGCACAGCTAAATTCAATTTCAGAGCCGAGAGAAATAAACTAATTTTAAGAAAGAAAATAAGCCTTGCAAAGGTTAAGGATAATAATAAGAAATTTCAGTTAGAAATTGAAAATAGATTCAAAGCTGTAAGAACTAACGGGGACACCGTGGAAGATATTAATTTGAATTTAGTAAATATCATTAGGGAATCGACAGAGAAAGTAGGAAGCACAAAAATCATTAGAGAAAACAAATATTCCAGAGATATAAATAACCTAATTAAAAGAAGAAGAACCATGCAGATTAAAAACAGGAGAGACGAAATAGAAAGAGTAGAACTAAACAAGCTTATCAACAAAAGGCAGGGATTAAAGAAAAGAAAGAGAAACATGGATGAAATAGAGGAAACTATTCGGAAAGGTAAACGTATTAAAGTGACCGAGCGCAAACATGCTTTAGGAAGACAGCAAATGATATGTTTGAAAGATAGAAATGGAGAAATCATTAAATGTAGGGAGAGAATGGTAAAAAGAGTAGAAGAAATTTACCAAGAGCTTT
Source organism: Oratosquilla oratoria (assembly GCF_046742065.1). NCBI lineage: Eukaryota > Metazoa > Arthropoda > Malacostraca > Stomatopoda > Squillidae > Oratosquilla > Oratosquilla oratoria. Next base: position 21,905,391 of record NC_134783.1, on the reverse strand, counting down.
ACTCGTCGAAGACCGTAGTTGAGTCAGTAAATTCATGTGTAGACGTTAGTAGTGTACCAGAGATTAAAAAGGAAGAAGTAGAATTTGCTCTAAAAACTATGAAACGGGGAAAAGCACCTGGGGAAGATGGTATATCGATAGATCTATTGAAAGATGCAGATAAATTAGTTCATATTAAATTAGTTTAGTTACACACCCAGTGCTTACGTCAAGAAAGCGTTCCTGATGCGTAGTGCAATGCTATAGTAATTTTGCTTCATTAAAAAGGAGACCAGAAGGACCTTAGTAACTATCGACCGATTAACTTGCTATCAAATGTATATAAAGTATTCTCCAAGATCCTTACAATTAGACTAAGTAAAGTTTTAGATGGAAACCAACCGAGAGGACAGGCAGGCTTTAAGAGCGAATATTCGACTCTAGACCACTTGCAGGCGATAAACCAATCAACCAAGAAAACGACAGAATACAATATACCTCTGTGTTTAGCTTTTGTAGACTATGAGAAGGACTTTGACTAGGTAGAACAAATAGCAGTACTAAACTCGCTACGCAAGCAGGGTACAAACGAACAGATCGTAAGAGTTTTAGAAAATATTTATGCGAAAGGTACCGCTATAATTCGACTACATAACGATACAGAAAAGATCAAGATCGAGAAAGGAGTACGGCAAGGTGATACAATTTCACCCAAATTATTTATAGCTTATTTGGAAGATATTTTCATAAGATTGAGTCGGGAAAAGAAAGGTTTAAAGATTAATGGCGAATATTTGAGCCACCCTAAGATTTGCGGATGACACTATTCTCATTTCAGAAAGAGCAGAAGACTTGCAAGATATGCTGAGTGATCTAAACAAGGAAAGTCTCAAAGTAGATTTAAAAATGAATAAAAGTAAAACCAAAGTAACACGAAAGTTCAAAATAAAGAGATTGTAATTGATGGTGAGATTCTTGAAGAAGTTGAGGAGTATAATCATTTAGGGCAGATGGTGAAAGTGACGAAAGATCATGATAATAAAATAAAAAGACGCATTACAATTGGCTGGACAGTGTTTGATAAGTATAATAAAATCCTGAGAGGCTCTCTGCCTTTATGTTTGAAACGTAAAGTTTACAATCAATGTCTTCTGCCAGCAATAATCTATGGGTGTAAGACTTGGAAACTAGCGAAGGCAATGTAAACAAAACTAAGGACAGCACAGAGGAGAATGGAGAGATCAATGATGGGAATAACGCTGAGAGACCGAAAGAGAGCAAGTTGGATGAGAGAGCAGACTAGAGTAAAAGATATTGTGGAGGCGGTAAAAGAAAGGAAGTGGAATTGGGCAGGTAAGTTAATGCGAACGACTGATGAGCGGTGGAGCAAGTGTGTTACTGAGTGGACGCCGCGAGATAGGAAGCGTGGAAGAGGGAGACCAGACAGAAGATGGAGAGACGAGATCGAGAAGTTTGCAGGAGTGACGTGGCAGAGGATGGCGCGGTCTTGTGATTCATGGAATGCTATGAAGGAGGCCTTTGTTCAGCAGTGGACTCAGGATGGCTGATTATATATATATATATATATATATATATATATATATATATATATATATACATTTATATATACATACATACATACCAAGATTTTTTCCCCTTTATAGAAGAGGTAGCTAAGTCAAAGGCACATACCTACCCCCACCATTTCACTCCCCTCCACCACTCCTCATGGATAACGGGTCATCCCTGTATC
>NC_134783.1:21886159-21898659 GCF_046742065.1 Oratosquilla oratoria | reverse complement strand
CATGTCCGGATGACGTATCCGAGATTCATGTCCGGACGACTCGTCCGGGTAAAATGATTGGCGAAAATGTCCGGTTACACACTACAGCAATATCTTACAACATACGTATTCATATTCAACTCCCGAAGTTTTCAAATGGTGATAGATACAACTCATCAAATGTTATACGTTATGTTATGTTGTTGCTGCCTACATATAACGTGCTGTTCCTGCTACTTTACTTTTGTTGAAGAACATTCACCTCGTATATTGGCCGCGTGCGCGCACACACACACACACACACACACACACACACACACACACACACACACACACACACACACACACACACACACACACACACACACACACACACACACACGCACACATAAACTATGAAAACTCACGGCAAACTTGGAAAACACACCTCAAGTCTTGGCAATAAATTGTCGCTCACCCATCAAAAATTCTTGTTCCATATCATACACACGCTCCCATGGCTCTCCGCGCATACTTTCCCACGATGATCCTTTATCCCCAACGCTACAAATAAATCTCCCAGGTCTTCACATAAATCACTTCTCTGAAGGAACCCCCCTCCCCCACCTTCCTAGAATACACAAATCACTCGCGAACTGCACAAACACCTTGGCTCCAACTGTACAACTTTTCCCTCCCTCTCCTCCATATCCCTCCCTCCTCCGCCCCCTCAACTGGCTCAGAATGTTTCAGAAACATATAAACACTTGTGCATTCATACATACGCAAATATGTTGACATAGAAGATCTGAATATACGCAAGTACGCACGCATTTCCGAGCGTATTCAGGCTACCACGTACGCATATAATATGCATTTGGCTCATGCGTTAGCTTGGCACACGCACGCGTACGTACATGAGCGCATGCACGCATACTCATACACATACACACGCGTCTGTGCACACTTTGCCTCGACTCTACCCAGAAAACCTTGATTTTGATTGCAGAAATAGCGTCCTTATTTACTTATTTCTATTTATGCATGTATTTATCTATTTATGCATCTATTTATTTGTTTATATACTTATTCGTTTATTTACTTATTTATTCATTTTACTTATTAATGTGGTTATCTATTGATTAATTAATCTATTTATGCATCTATTAATTTGTTTATATACTTATTTTTTCATTTATCTATTTATATAATTATTTCTCTATTTATTAATTTATTTCTCTATTTGTTCATTCTCTTATCTGCCTACTTATTTATTTGTTTGTTTAAAGTGACGCTTGGGTTCTCAGAGTCGTTGTAATCATGTTTGAATGACGTCATAACGTCTTCTTTGAGAAACTGAAGACGACGACAGGTCTGGATCACACTCACAACGAGTTTGACAATCCAAAACAGTCTTCATTGAAAATTATAAATAACAATAAAATTATAAATAACAATGTCTGGTTCACACTCACTACGAATTTGACAATCCAAAACAGTCTTCATTGAAAATTTTAAATAACAATAATGTTTCATATCAATACGATGTGGGGTATATCTAGCAGGGGCTGACAAATTGACAACAAATCAGCCACATCTTTGTGAATTCTGAAATAAGTGTACTTACCTTATACATTACCTTTTTCATATTTTTTCCTTTTTGATTGAAAGCCGTGAGATAAAGGCTTTGGTCATTATTTTCTTGATATGTAGCTCACATGCTTAAAGTTTCACACGTCTTCAAGAAATATTAAACGTCATACCGTGAAGATTAAAAAATTATTCAATAAATGAAAATGATATTAACTACAGCAGTCTAGGATGGGACTATAAGAAAAATAATCACTCGTTTGTCAACCTCGCTTTCATGCACTTTAGCTTTCCGTGTTTTGCCCAAATTTTTGAGTTAAAAATTGGGCCTTTACCAATGAACTCAATCAATGAGTCCTGTAGCGCATTTTTTTTTTTTTGTCTCTTTTACACTCGTCTTGCTTCTCCCGTTCAGGGGAAGTCAGCTAATCAATAACTTGGCTTTGTGGGACCCTGGGGAGTTCTAGGCTCGCCTCTTATGCCCCGTCACCATTTACTAACTTTCCCTTAAGTCTTCTCACTCACTCATACACACACACACACACACACACACACACACACACACACACACACACACACACACACACACACACACACACACACACACACACACACACACACACACACACGTACACGCGCACACACACACACACACACACGCAGACACACACACACACACACACACACACACACACACACACACACACACACACACACACACACACACACACACACACACACACACACACACACACACACACACACAATCTTTTCCTAAAACAAAGACTTGGGTCGTTCCCTGTCTTTCTCGCTGTTTCGTTTTCCATTTCTTGTCTCCGCGATTTTTGAATTAGTTCTATCTCTTTCTATCTTTCTCTATGTCTATATATATATATATATATATATATATATATATATATATATATATCTTTATCCATGCGTTTATTTTTTCTTTTTCTTTTTTTCTTTCTCTCTCTCAGTGTGTGTGTGTGTGTGTGTGTGTGTGTGTGTGTGTGTGTGTGTGTGTGTGTGTGTGTGTGTGTGTGTGTGTGTGTGTGTGTGTGTGTGTGTGTGTGTGTGTGTATGTGTGTGCGATTCATCTTAGTCTTTTTCACATTGGTCTTTGGATCACGTGTTGGACTCGTGATCAACAGCTATTTCCTTCCTGAAAGAGAGCTCAGAGCTCGTATGACCGATCTATGGGTAATGCTTTGATCTTACACGCACACACACCCCCAACTCCCCGCCCACGAGAGTTGGAGTAACGACTCGAAGCGCAGCGATACTGAAATTATTTTCAGCCCTGGGCAGGATTCGAACCTGGACCGCCGTAGTGACAGTTTGGGACTCTACCAACTGCGCCACCGAGTCGTGCGTGTGTGCGTGTATGTGTGTGTGTGTGTGTGTGTGTATTCACTTGGTCTTTGGATCACGTGTTGGACTCGTGATCGACAGCTATTTCCCTCCTGGAAGAGAGCTCAGAGCTCGTAGGTCCGATCTATGGGTAATGCTATGACCTTGCACACACACACACACACCCACCCCCAACTCCCCGCCCACGAGAGTTGGAGTAACACCCCTCAGCGCTGCGATACTGATATTATTTCAGCCCCGGGCGAGAGTCGAACCCGGACCTCCGTAGTGTGTGTGTGTGTGTGTGTGTGTGTGTGTGTGTGTGTGTGTGTGTGTGTGTGTGCGTGTGTACGTGTGTACGTGTGTATGTCCGTGTGTGTGTGGTTGAGCACATGAGTGGTAGCTAACCCTTTCCATCGACCACTTAGTCTTATGAAATTATTCACCAGTGTTTGTTTAATCATCCACCCTTGATTTCATCTATGTATTTTCCAGTCGCTTTGCTTTTCTTCCTTGGGTCTCAAATTCTTTTCAAATATCCTTATTCCAATATATTCATTTTTTGGGGGGGAAAACCTAAGAACTTAAGAACATAAGAATGAAGGAGACAGTAAAAAACTGTGAGGCCTACACTAAGCAGCTTCATGTCCATCTCCATCTACCATCTGCATCCATGAAGTTATATAACCTCTTAGAACGATCGATAGTTTCATCGATTGCTACATAGTTACCAAGTCTATGGCTAAAGCAGTTCATGCCTATTTCCTTCTTATATCTAAAATTGTCCAATTTATATCCATTACTGCGAGTCTTGCCCTATTCTCTTAACATGATGATCTTGTCTGCATCACCTTTGTTAAAGCCCTTGACTCACTTGAACACCTTTATTAGATCGCCCCGAACTCTACACTTTTCAAAAAAGTGTAAAGGTGCCTAAACTTCTCTTTTTTTTTTGGCTCCAAATGAGCGAAAATGTATTGTGGTACCGCACATTCTAGATAGACATTCTAAATGGTTCAACGGCGAGTAAAAAACAATGGACATGAGGGGAATCTATATGATAAAAGTACAACAGGTATCGAAATGATAATTATTATGATGAAAATGGGGACATCTGTAAAGACAATGACGATTGAAACGATTACTAGTGTCATGGTGATGATTTAACTGAACTCACGAATACACACACACACACACACACACACACACACACACACACACACACACACACACACACACACACACACACACACACACACACACACACACAGAAACACATTTGCACATCAAAGAGTATACGCTGTCTGAAAACAACGAAAACCACCTACACTTTGATGACCCCGAATTCTATTCCCCTTCGTAGACTAAGTCTCCGCATAGACGAATAAACCCACAGGGCAATAAACAAGATGAACACAAACAACATCACTCACGAACGGCTTGAGGATCTGATGTGTCATCAAGTGGGTTTGAATTCCACATAAAGGGAATTTGATTATAGGTAGAGAGAGGGAACTGCCAACACGCAGTCCACCCTTCAGGACGCCAAAAAAGTCGCTGAGTTCTGCAGTGATTCCTCCTGTCTCTCTCCGCATACTGAATATAACATTATACTCCACGCTGACGTCAGAGGTTCTTCCCGAAAGATGTTTTTCTACCTGGGGGTCCTTCTCCAGCGCGAGAGGAAGTAAAAGTTTGCCTTTTGACAAATGGCTGAGGTACACGATGATGTCTCTCGCTTCCTTCATCAATTTTCTGAAACTCTTTTCGAGAATAGGAAGAACAGAGGATTCTTTATTCCATGTCTCTTGGGCGGCCATTATGAATAGATGCTTTTTTTCCTTTCTACATATAGCCTCTGCAGGGAGTACCAAAATTGTAGACTCACTCTTTGAAACATTTCAAGTCCAATGAGGCAACATTATCAAACTTGTCTAAAAAGTGTTGATTATCAGTCTGAACATTTGCGAACACACAAAGTGGACTAGGCTATACTAGACTAGGAGAAAGGTAAAACAACAAACCTTTCTCTAATATAAAACTAATAACCATCATTTTCCAGACACATCTGATAACAGCACTGACTAATACATACAACATTACGAGACATTTCAAAGAGCGAGTCCACTTTTTGGGAGACCCTGCGTACGTGAGAGTAGTGCACTTACAACGTCGAAGCAGGCATCGTCCTGTTTAATTTAAAGACGGTAGCAAGATCTATGGTAATTGTTCTCGGGGGCCATTATCTCTCTCCCTAAGAGTAATGGGACTGTCGAGGTGTCCTTTTTGGTAGTCTCCTCTGTTACTCTATGTAATGTAGCTACATCATGTTCCAATATTCCTTCATGGGTCCAAGTAGGAAGTAGGATCATCCTACTTCCTACGGGAGTTATTCTTAACCTCTTAGGTAAGTTAGGATCTCTCCTCAGCTGGATAAAACTGCTTAGCGTCAGAATAAAAAAAAAAGAAAAAAAAAATACTTAAGTGTTTGGCGAAACAGAATTGTCTGGCGTAATGCTATCGTTATGGACTCTATTTCACCAGCGCTTCTGTCCCATTCTCACGTGTGATCTTGTTACGGAGCTGTTTGGATGATATACACACAGAATAAACAAGACTTGCGACAAGGCTGGTATCTATCTATATATTTATTTACTTATGTGTCTACTTATTTACTCGATATGTTAAGCTTATCGATAGTTTGCTTTTACTATCGTACCCGGGTGTTGTAGTACGAAACCATAATTGCCAATTTACACTCTCGTGCGCTGATGGCCTAATCTAAAGCATGATGGTCTCGCATTTGCTTAGTTGTGGGTTCGAATCCCGCACTCCCCTCTGATTCCCAGCAGAGACTGTTACCTGCTCAAACAGTCTCCTGGACGTATAGTAGGGCAAAGGTGACGGCTTCGGCCGCAGCTACGTAGCTCCTGTCACCTTACAGTCTCACTTGTAAATCTTCCGCATTTTCCATGCTATGTGAAACTTTTGTAAACAGAATGAAAATAGGAGACACGTTTTTACATGCAACGACGTGGACATTGAAAATACTTAATAATCAGTTCTCTATGTCGATCATAAGCGTAGCGCAAAGGTTTAGGAATAAAATATTGCATGGAGGTGTAGGTATTACTAGAATACAGCTAGATGAAGAATTGTCATTTTTCTGTCGAACATAACTAAAAAGGTCAGTGTTTTCATATGGAAACTAAAGGGAAGAAATGTAGAAACGCAAAATATTCCGTTCATTTTCTTGGATCGTCTTTATGTTTTGACCTCTGTACAATACATATTACACTGTTCTTCTAGTTAAGAGTATATGTCATTTTCAATATATGCTTTTTGTTACGAATAGTTAGCGCCTCATCCTTGGGGGTAATGTTACACGACTAGCTTTTAGTCATGAAAGAGTTCTGCGTGAATATGGTCCATAGGGGTGTCAGTAAAATCACAGATATAGATTGTATAGAATATGGGTGGGGGGGGGGTAGGACAAAAACCCACGCGGAAACAACGTCTAGCTTCCCGCTTTCAGATATACTACATTTTTATTTTTTGTTCTTGTCATAACGTATTTCATATGTACTAATGATAACTTTTTTCGCTTTCGTTCTTCTGTTCTCAGCTGTTCATTTCCCGTTCATTATCAATGTTCCTACGTAATGGTTTCGAATATTAGTTTTCTCATATTATTTCAACATTGTCATTTGCATTTTAATTAATCAGTCTCTTTTCCTTTGTCCAGTCTCTCCTCAGGTTTATTCATTCTCATCTTCAATTGAGTATTCTTGATCACGCTTTCTTTTTCTTTTGCAAAGACAATTGTTATATAAGAGATATTTTAGACTAAGGTTTGCAAATAGATTTTTAGAGTAGCCGCCGACTGTCAAAGGAGGTACATGGTTGTACGTGGTCTGCAATGTTGCATAATGCAAAGGAGACAGTCCCTCTCCACACTCCCCCCCCCAAAAAAAAGGCATATGCATATTCTTAAAGCGAATACAAACGCAGATACAGACGCACGAACACACACACACACACACACACACACACACACACACACACACACACACACACACACACACACACACACCTCCAGCATTATGCACGCATAATGAATTACCCACATCGGCATAACATCCAATCTTCGCGTATTACGGAAGCATTTTGCACGAATTACAGAAGCATTCGAACTCCACCACGTGCTCTTCCTATCCCTCCGTTGCTCCCACAAGCTTCCCCAGTTCTCCTAGCGCCCACTCGTTAACACATGCATACATTGTACACACACACGCACTCTGCAATAAAAGCATTCCTATCGAATACTACACAGTCAGAAAACCACCCTCCCTGTGTTACATACGCCCCTCTTGCACTGTCCCCGTTCTTCTGCCCTGTTCGCATTCCTTATACTAAAATTCCCAGCATTATGCACGCATGCTTCATGGACTACCGTCACACGCACGCACGCACGCACACACACACACACACACACACACACACACACACACACACACACACACACACACACACACACACACACACACACACACACACACACACGAACACACGTACACAAGTGCAGACTGATAATTGGAGAGTAAAAGAGGACCCAACGCGCGAAGCTCTTTCCCTGTCGACTACAATGAGGTAAATACAAATATGTAAACACACACGCACACACACACGCACGCACACACACACACACACACACACACACACACACACACACACACACACACACACACACACACACACACACACACACACACACACACACACACACACAATGAATACGTAGACGTAAATATAAATGCATCTTCTCTACGTATAGATGTCACACTGTATACCCAATCTCAGTACACTATAGCTTTACAGTATGAAATACTTACATATTCCACAGTGACCATTCATACTCTATTTGCTAGGCAATATCACCAGGGTACACTGGTGGCGTAGTCGGAAGCGTGCTGGTCTCGCGTTTGCTTAGATGTGTGTTCGAGTCCCACTCTTTTCTCAAATCCTCACAAGTGACTGCAACCTGTCCCAGCAGTCCTTAAAGCGCCTAATAGGGTAAAGGTGACGGTTTCGGTCGCAGCTACACAGCGCCTCCTGGCGTGGGTTCCCCACCTTCTTATCACCAGTTAGGGGTTGATTGTGTTCATGATGAGCAGGATCCAAGGTTGACTGTGTTCATGATGAGCAGGATCCAAGGTTGACTGTATTCATGATGAGTAGGATCCAAGGTTGACTGTATTCATGATGAGCAGGATCCAAGGTTGACTGTGTCCATGATGAGCAGGATCCAAGGTTGACTGTGTTCATGATGAGTAGGATCCAAGGTTGACTGTGTTCATGATGAGCAGGATCCAAGGTTGACTGTATTCATGATGAGTAGGATTCAAGGTTGACTGTGTTCATAATGAGCAGGATCCAATGTTGACTGTGTTCATGATGAGCAGGATCCAAGGTTGACTGTGTTCATGATGAGCAGGATCCAAGGTTGACTGTGTTCATGATGAGCAGGATCCAAGGTTGACTGTGTTCATGATGAGCAGGATCCAAGGTTGACTGTGTTCATGATGAGCAGGATCCAAGGTTGACTGTGTTCATGATGAGCAGGATCCAAGGTTGACTGTGTTTATGATGAGCAGGATCCAACGTTGAGTGTATCCATGATGAGCAGGATCCAAGGTTGACTGTGTTCATGATGAGCAGGATCCAAGGTTGACTGTGTTCATGATGAACAGGATCCAAGGTTGACTGTGTTCATGATGAGCAGGATCCAAGGTTGACTGTGTTCATGATGAGCAGGATCCAAGGTTGACTGTGTTCATGATGAACAGTATCCATCCCACAGGACAAGAATAATGGTCACAATGCATCCCATCCTTCATCGCGAATTTGGAATTCTCACCATATTTACCAATTTCATGCCGAATACAACTAGAAGGCTTATTACGTCTAAGGCGAGAACAACTGTTCACTAAATTGCTTGCATGCAAAGGAGAAGCCTTAAAATCTCAAGAACAAGCAAAAGGAAATCTTTGAACTCTTTCTTTGATCCTCTCTACACTATGGAACATTGAAGCTCACCACACTTATATTTGGCAACGTCGCCTGGGGAAGGGAGGGGAGGCCACTGAACTTAGCATCCTACCCTCTCCCAAGTAGTCGGAGGCCCCCCGATCTACACCCAGATCCCTTTGGTTTTGGAAATCGTTGATGTGGTTGCCACGAGGTAAGGTATAAACTTTATACTATAAAGGTTGCATCAACACCTCTAAAGGGATACGCCAGTCCTGTAATAAGCCATTAAGACTATACTCGATCCAATGATTCCAGATATCACGCATCTTCCTCATGATAGACCAACTCAAGAGCTATGCGACGGTCCTTCCTGGGCGTCATAGACAGACATGTGGTTGATGACTTTCCTAAACACCTTTGTTATCTCTCGAGCTCTAGCAATGGAGACGCTCATCATTCTTACAAAGTATAAAAAAGCAAAGTGATGTCAATGTCTCAAGGGAGGAGAAATAGTTGTAGAATAGATCTATATTATGAATATTGTCTTGCGGGTTTACGAATTTTCGTTTGACAAAACAGGCTGAATTGGGAAAAGGGTAATATAATCATTGTAAACATTCTCTCTTCTGAAGACAAGAAAATGATATAAAAGTAGATGAACACTTTCATTCCTTCCTCACTGTTGATGAAAGATTCTCTCTCTCCTTCTCCTTCTTTCTCTTTCTCTCTTTCTCTCTCTCCTTCTCCTTCTTTTTCTCTGTCTCTCTCTCTCTCTCTCTTTCTCTCTCTCTCTCTCTCTCTCTCTCTCTCTCTCTCTCTCTCTCTCTCTCTCTCTCTCTCTCTCTTTCTGTCTCTCTCCCTTTTTCTCTTTCACTTTTTTTGTCTGTCTGTCTTTCTGTCTGTCTGTCTCTCTTTCTTCCTCTTTCTCTCTCTCTCTCTCTCTCTCTCTCTCTCTCTCTCTCTCTCTCTCTCTCTCTCTCTCTCTCTCTCTCTTTTCCGGGCGGGGGTCTGGCATCCGCCCGGACCCCAACCTTAACTTTCGTTATTCACAGCTGCGCCTCTATCTTATCTTCCTTGTCAATACACGCTCTGTACTCGGGGTTATTGCTGCACTAAGTCAAAGCGCCTTTCTCCATGGGTCCTTCGGCCCTCGTTAGTGTACTTTACCCATTAATAGCAGGAATGTGTCGGGGCAGGTAACAAACAGTTACTGCTGAGAACCGAAGAGAAATGCGGGATTCGAGCCCATAATTAAGCAAATGCGAGACCAGCACGTTTCCAACTACACCACCAGGGTCTAAGGCCTTACTAAAGCTATCTCTTCCTCTAACGCGCATGTTTTTTTCCCACTTTTTTTTATCTGGGCCGAAAGAGTGTGGGATATTTCACTCGCACTATCTATGTCCTTTTTTTCTGTCTCGGCTAAGAAAAAATAGGCCATATCGTGGGGGAAAGGCTTATTTTTTATTTGATCACTGTTTCCTGGATGAGGCAAGGACGCGTGAGCACGGTAGGCTCTCTACGCATTTTCTAAATCTATTTTTCTTAAACATTCACTTATTTCATGTATTCTGAAAATGTTAAATTTTGAAACCATACCCACATTTTTGTGTTTGCTATACATTTTGATGCTCTTATTTTATCCTCATTTTGGTGAAGAGCTTTTCATTTGTGCTTGTAAGAATTGTGTTTTTCTTTTGCTTCCGTCAAGCGATTTCAATCAATACAACTTTATTTAAACCACAAATCTAATTAGAATATTGACAATAGAAATACATCTGTCAATCATAGGCTTTCAGCCTTAGTCCTCTCGTCGTCAGGTGATTTTAATTAAGATAATTGATCTTACCCACGACATGGTCACACTCGACGCTTCCTCATAGAGTGACATCGGAACTGAACTTCTTCTCCGAAGAACTCATCCCAGAGGCGTCGTTGGACAACCACCGACCCTCCATCCTCTGGACGCGTCCATATCCCAAATTTTCCCTTTCAGGTATACTCTGAATTTCAAATTCTTTTCTAATATTGACATTTTATTTTGTTCTCTCCTTTCCAGTCACGTCTTTCATTCTCTTTTAAACGTTCATATCCACTTGCTACCATAACGCTTCTAATACGGATTTCAGTGTATTTTTCTTTTATCCACACCAAGACTGAAGGGTCTCACGAATGAAGATGAACGCAAAAGATCTTTCAGAAACGATGCGTATTTAAAAGTTCATCAATGTTCAAATTAAAGTTAGCGATATTGCATCAGTTTTCCTTTTGTTGTCGAGGTAGTAGGGGAGTTAGGCAGGTATATCCAAGGGATGTTGTAGGAAATAGTCCTAGGTTAATTACATTTGTCGTGCTATAGCCTAGAAAGTACATGTTCACTCATGCACACGCGCGCGCGCACGTACACACACACACACACACACACACACACACACACACACACACACACACACACACACACACACACACACACACACAGTGCTGAAATTAATTCAGTATCGCTGCGCTTCGAGTCGTTACTCCAACTCTCGTGGGCGGGGAGTTGGGTGTGTGTGTGCGTGCAAGGTCATAGCATTACCCATAGATCGGTCGTACGAGCTCTGAGTTCTCTTCCGGGAGGGAAATAGCTGTCGATCACGAGTCCAACACGTGATCCAAAGACCAAGGTGAATCACGCATACACACACACACACACACATTCAAAACACATACCCACTCTTTTTCTCTCCCTCTCTCTCACTCACACACTCATACATGCACGAATACATACAGTGGTTATTTTCTTTAATTCTTTTTGGTTTGTCTAATAGGAACATGTAAACCTCCCATTCATCGTCTTGATCACGCTTACTTCCTCGTGACATTCATGCCACTCTATTTCCTCTTCTTTATATGTTCATTTAATCATATTACTTCCGTTTTTGTATACGACACGTGTTCTATTTTAATTTGTCTTCATTTCCATATCACACATTCTGATTATCATAAGCTAGTTTTGTCTTCGGTTGTTTATATCTTGCAGATCTTCACAAGGTGTGCCGTCTTGTCTTACTCCTAACTCTTCTTGTCTCCATTTTCGTCACACATTCTAAATATCGTAAGATATTCGTTTCGCTTACAAGACTTCATACGATTGCTTGTCCTTCTTTCTCTTTGATCCTCTCTGGTGGCGCGATCAGAAGCATATGGATTTCGCAGCTTCCTATTCGCGGGTTCGAGTCCTGCATTCCTCTTCGATTCCCAGATAGTGATTGTTATGTTCCAAAGTCCCTAAAGCGTATAATAATAGGACAAAGGTGATGGCTTCGGCTGCAGCTACTTAACGCTTCCTGACGACAGTTACCTGTACAAGTACGCCAAAAGTCATTGAAGGGTAATAGCAAGGTTGCGACCTGTTTCCGACCACCGGCGACCGGGCTGATTTGTGCCGTTCCTCTATTTATAAAAAGAATTCAAGATGATGCAATTGGAATTAATCTCCTCCCCCGTCTTGAAGATGAATAAGAAACAGCCACCTGGCGCTAACCACGAGAGAAAAAAAATTGCCACCGTCGAAGGAGGTGGTCGGA
>NC_134783.1:21876159-21883659 GCF_046742065.1 Oratosquilla oratoria | reverse complement strand
GTGGATGATATTCTAGTAGTGGTACCCAAGTTCGTTAATATGAGACAGAAATTAACCCAGTTAAATAAGGTAGAACGGAAAATATAGTTTACACTAGAAGAAATAAATGATGAAATTCCTTTTTTGGATACTGTAGTAATGAAAACAGGGAACGGAATAAAATTCAAAGTGTATAGAAAACCAACAAAGAAAATTACATTAATTTTTATTGAGCTCACAATACAAGAATCAAATCTGGAATAATCATCGGATTCATGTTAAGAGCGCTAAGGATATGTGGTAAAGAATTTTTCCAGGATGAATTTAACCATATCTTTAAATCTTTCCAGGAATTAGCATACCCTTTAAGGCTTCCCTATAAAATTGAAACACAAAGCTATCACAATTATGGAAAGGAACACAGTTTACAGACAACACCAACAGAATATTCACTCCAGTTCCTAACTCAAAATATGCAACAATAATTAGTAACTTATTAAAAAACACCAAAATAAATCTAATTACTTCAGCGGAAAAGAAAATTGGCGAGTTTACAAGGAAAACAGTAAATTCACAAGAAAATAAGTGTTGTATATAAAATTCCTTGTGAAGGTTGTGAGAAGACTTGCATCGGTGAGACAGGACGCGGCCTGTACAAGAGGGTTGAAGAACACAAGAGGGATGTGAGATACCACAGAACATCAAATACGCTTGTAGTTCATATCGACGAAGGAGTTCATCTGCCGAATTGGAAAGAAGCCCACATATTACATAGGAAATGGGAAAAATAGAAGGAAAACTTTGGAGGCGGCATACATTGCCACCGAAAACACTACTAATTCTCGTGGGGTGGGGGTGGGGGAGAGCTATGTCCTGGTCTCAAACGTCCGCACGGCTGGCGGTTGGTGAATGTGAGAAGATGAGACCGGGGGTGGTGGGTGGGGGTTGGGGGTTGGGGGTGGGGGTTGGGGGGTGGGGGTTACGCAGGGTCGTCAGATCACAATGAAAGCTGTTGACGGATTTTGATTCTTCTTCTGTTTTCAGTCCACTGAGGAAGAGCCTAGAGATCGAATCGTCTGGTTCTGAATGAACTCATCACTCTAGCCTTAACTTTTAATTTTGCCACCTCACCTCCATGTTTGTCACTCCTTTTCCATATTTTATATATATATGTATATATATGTATATATATATATATATATATATATATATACATATATATATACATACATATACAAAGGCTTTTCCCCCTTACAAGGGAGGTAGCCAAAAAGGAAAAGGCATAAAATCATCTCCACCCATTCCATCCCTGAATACACTCCTCACCCCTCCACCCTCCCTCTTATCTGAGCACCTCCTGGATGACGGGTCATCCCTGCACCTTGTCCACTGCCCTGGGTCAGAAGCAGTGTCGCAAGACACAGCACATCCACAGCAAGGCCGCTTCATTAAATCGGCGACCCCCCCCTCTCCGTCCCCCCATTGCATAAAAGGAGAGGACGGGGGAGAAATCCCTTCGGGCTGCGTCAAATTTTGCTCACACATACTACCTCACCCCCCACCCCCCGCCCATTCCACCTCGTGCAATCACATCATCATCCATATACAACCCTTCTCCATTTACCTCTGTCTTCTGTCCTCTCCCGTCCTTCCTCAACAGACATTCCCCTCTTCCCCAAAGCCCCCTTCACCCCACCCATCCACCTCATCCTGTGTGTATACACACACACACACACACACACACACACACACACACACACACACACACACACACACACACACACACACACACACACATATATATATATATATTATATATATATATACATATACATATATAAAGCTGACTATAATTTCCAGTTTATATGTGGAATGCACTACAAAAGTAATACTACAATACCTTGTAATCTTAAAAAAATCCTCCCACCCTTTGGACAAAGTTCTTGTTTCAATGATGGACGAAGCTCCTTTGGAAGAAGCGATCCTCCACCTGTTAAGGACCAAATCCTCACAGGGGAATAACCGAATAATCCTTATATGGAATAGAGATGAGGAAGAAACCTCCAATATCTGCGATAAGGCGTGGAAGCCAGTAATAAGGAACAGTCGTCCCTCGATGTTATCAAAATAGCTGTTCCAATGGACCGTAATTAGAGAACGCTTGTATCCTTGTGGACAGTGAAGTGTTGGTAATCAAAATAGGAATTCAGATATCGTTATTACTAGACAATCGTAACAAACACCTGATTTCATAATAGAATGCAATGCATCGTGTCCATATAAGGCAATATCATGTTGTGAAGATAATAAAGACTAAATGGTAATTGTAGAATATAGTACACGTTTACGAAGCAGCACCAAGGTTGTAAGCGGGAGTGTCAAGTTAATTTATAGACCAAGATTAATGAAAATGCTACTGCATACAATAGTCTTACATGTAAGTATACACATAATGCGTACACACATTCTCTACACATATGCAGTTACATATACATATGTTGATACATATATACATACATATATGCATACCTAACTATCTATCTGTATATATATATACATATATATATATATATATATATATATGTATATATGTATATATATATACATATATACATATATACATATATATATATATATATATATATATATATATATATATATATATATATATATTAAGCACGACAGCATTTTGGTACTGGTTAATCTTCTTACTGAGATTTTCAATTACAAAGGATTACAAAGGCGGAGCATGCCGACAGGAGACCTTTTGATCCATATCTAGGTCGGATGCGAAAAAAATCATATTAATAATAAAATAATAAATAAAAACTATGATAATGTAAATAGCAAATAAAATACACAAATAAATGCATAGGTATAGTTAAATAATAAACAAACAGGTAAATAGTAAATAATAATAAATTGACATATAACTAATAATAAATGAAAATCAGACAGACAAATGATAACAAAACAAAAACAAATAATATAAGATAAATCATAATCATTACAGCATCTTAGGTATTTATCTAAATGATTCTTAAAGCTTCGAACTGAACTACATTGCACTACCTGTGCAGGAAGTTTATTCCATTCATTAACTACACGGTTGGCAAAGTTGTTTCTACCTACTTCCAAATTGAATCTATTTCCGGACAGTTTGAGACCATTGTTTCTTGTCTGATTCTCATTCAATGTAAAAATTTGGTCACTTTTGATGTTGTCAATTCCCTTTAGAATTTTAAAGACCTGTATCAAGTCACCTCTGAGTCTACGCTTTTTTAGGGAAAACAGATTCATATGTTTTAGTCGACTTTCGTATGATTTATTTTTGATATTTGGAATCAGTTTTGTGGCTCGTCGTTGTACTTTTTCCAGTCTGTCAATGTCTTTAATGTGATTCGGTGACCATACGGAAAGAGCATATTCCAAATGTGGACGAACTAACGATTTATATAGCTTGTTAATGAGTGATGGACTTTTGAAATCAAAAGATCGCGCAATCAGTCCTAGAATCTTATTTGCTTTCTCAGAAGCTGAAATACACTGCTTGGATGATTTGAGGTCGTTACTGATAATTACGCCGAGATCTTTTTCACTATCCACTTTTGTTAACGAATTTCCAAATAACTTGTAGTCGTACTTACTGTTATTTTTACCTATGTGCATTACCTTACATTTACTTGTGTTAGATTTCATTAGCCACTTTTCAGACCATTGCTGTAATTTATCTAAATCTTCTTGAATATCTAATTGGTTTGAGTGATCATTTGCCACTCCGCACAGTTTTGTATCATCAGCAAATTTAGAAACAGTAGATTTTAGTTCATGGTCTATATAATTTATATATACTATGAATAGAAGTGGCCCAAGAACGGAACCCTGAGGAACTCCACTTGCAACACTTTTCCATCCAGAAGTTTTTCCATTTAAAACAACTCTCTGTTTTCGACCATTCAACCAATTACTAGTCCAACCTAATAGGCTACCACTTATTCCATGCAAAGCTAATCTAGTAAGTAGTCTTTCGTGTGGGACGGTATCAAAAGCTTTTGCAAAGTCTAGATATACTAAATCTATATTGTTTCTTTTGTCATAATTCGAGATAACTGTTGTAGAATTCGAGTAAGTTAGTCACGCAAGAACGTTTCCGTCTGAAACCATGCTGGCTATCATTTATCAAACGGTTACTTTCTAAATGATGTTCGATAGCATCTCTGATGATAGTTTCCATTATTTTTCCTACGATTGAAGTCAAACTTATAGGCCTATAGTTATTTGGTTTCTTTTTGTCACCTTTTTTGAATATGGGAGTAACGTTAGCTAGCTTCCATTCTCTTGGGACATCTCCGGATATGATGGATTTCTTGAAAATAATTTCTAATGGAACAACAATCTCATTTTTCATTTCCTTTAAGATTCTTGGATGCCAACCGTCAGGCCCTGGCGTTTTATTAACTTTGAGTTTGTCTATACACCTTTTAATTTTTTCTTTTGTTATATTTACCGTAGTAAGTTTACCCTAGACTTTTCACAGGTTTCAGTTTGGAATTCACCTTGAGGTGTTTCGTTTACGAATACCGAGCTAAAATAATTGTTTAAGATATTACACATTCCTTCATTTGAATATTCAAGTTGACCGTCAGCAGATAATAGTGGACCAATGTGATTCCTAACAACCTTTTTATCTCTAATGTAACTATAGAATTCTTTGGGATTCTCTTTGGATTTATCAGCGATGTTCATTTCGTATTGCCGTTTTCTTTTTCTCATTGTCTTATTGTCTTATTGTCTTTTTCTTATTGTCTTTCTCACAGTAGATCTCATTTCGGGTGGGTGGGCAAATACAAGCCTTCCATATTCTTTCATATTTGATTTGACGTTTCGACTTCAGGGAGTCATCTTCAGAAAAGTTTACAAGAATTAAGTCACAGTTTTACAAAGCTACATGATACACAATTGACAATATTGTATATACAACGTGGAATAAACTTGTCAATCGTGTATCATCTAGCTTTGTAAAACTGTCACTTAATTCTTGTAAACTATTCTAAAGATGGCTCCCTGAAGTCAAACGTCAAATGGAATATGGAAGACTATGGAAGGCTTGTATTTGCAACCCCCCCCCCCACCGAAATGAGATCTACTGTGAGAAAAATTGAAAATCTCAGTAAGAAGATTAACCAGTGCCAAAACGCTGTCGTGTTTAATGCAGTGTGTATTAGTGAGAATCTGCGCTCAAAATATATAATATACATATATATATATATATATATACACATATATAGATATATATATACATATATATAAATACACACGCATAGGTATATATATAAATATATATATACATATATATAGACATATATATATATACACACATATATATATACACACACATATATATATACACACACATATATATATATATCTATATATATATATACATATATATATACACACATATATATACACACACATATATATACATATATATATACACACATATATACACACACACACATATATATATATACACATATATAGATATATATATACATATATGTATTACGTATATGCCTTCTATATGTATTCACTTGGTCTTTGGTCTTTGGATCACGTGTTGGACTCGTGATCGACAGCTATTTCCCTCCTGGAAGAGAGCTCAGAGCTCGTAGGTCCGATCTATGGGTAATGCTATGACCTTACACACACACATACACCCAACTCCCCGCCCACGAGAGTCAGAGTAACGACCCGAAGCGCAGCGGTACCGAAATAATTTCGGCCCTGGGCAGGATTCGAACCAAGAACTACGGGCTACTATGGTAGCAGTTCAGCGCTCTACCAACTGCGCCACCGAGTCGTGTATGTGTGTGTGTGTGTGTGTGTGTGTGTGTGTGTGTGTGTGTGTGTGTGTGTGTGTGTGTGTGTGTGTGTGTGTGTGTGTGTGTGTGTGTGTGTGTGTGTGTGTGTGTGTGTGTGTGTGTGTGTGTGTGTGTGTGTGTGTGTGTGTGTGTGTGTGTGTAAAGAAACAAATATTTTATACACATATGCCTTAGGCATAACAGTAATTTGTACATACATATTTATTTAAACAACGCTCAAAACTAGTTTTAGTTTCATAAAATCGTTTGTACGTACTTTGCATGGCAATGTAAAGTTACTGCATTTCTGGAAGAGCAGAAGAAAAGACGGACGAACCGACCAGACACTGAGGTAGGGAAGCTTGTAGTGAAGTCGCAGTGGGTGGGGTGATCGAACGAAGGGCGAATGAGTGGGTGAACGTACTCTACAAGGATACGAGATGCGAGTCTCAGGAAGGAGAGTAACGGGGAGGGTAAAAGGGGTCGGGGGTAACATAAAGGGAAAGATAGGTCGAGCGGAAGATAGAGAAGGGAGACAGAAAAATTGAAATAGGGGAGAAAGACAAGAAAGTGAGGTGGAAGTGATGGAGGGAGGGATGGAGGAAAGTGGAATATGAGAGAAACGGTGATGGGAGTGGAAGGGTGACTGGAAGGGAAGGGAAGAGAGACAATTAAAAGAGTGAGAGGGAATTCTGGAAGAAGAAGAACGTCGCAGGAACCGGAGAGGCGGAGGTGGACGTGGAGGAAGAGGCCGAGGGAAGGCAAGACAAGAGACAAGGAAGGAGGAGGAGGTGGAGGAGGAGGGGGTGAGGGATGGATGGGGGAGGTGTGCTAGGCGCCAATGTTCCGGGTAAGGCTTCTGGGGGGAAAGGTTCCGGCAGAAAGCTGAATAACTCCGGATAGATATGAACAAGGGAAGCTGTTCTTAGAGGTCAGAGAAGGAGGAAGGGAGGGAGAATAGAGGGGGGGAAGGAGGTTGAGGGGAGGGAGAGGGAGGAGGGAGGGAGGATAGAGGAGGAGGGAGGGAGGGAGGGAGGGAGGGAGGGTAGACCGTGAAGGCTTCGTGGTGGTGGGAAAGAACCAGTTGGCTTAAAGACGAGAGGAAAAAAAAATGCTAAAGAAAATATATGAGGACTAGAAGGTAGGAAGACGGAAGAAGACATTAAAAGGTTTTGTACGACATAGAATGGCATCCAAAGGCGATAAATATTGGAGAGGAGAAAGCATGTCAGAGGCGAAAAACATGGGAGATGAAAAGCCAACAATAAAAGGTTGGTTATCCCGCGGGAAACGTAAAGCTAAAATGCAGAAGGGACTAATAAAAGGGATCGCGGACGAAGGAAAAGAAGCTGAAAATGATGATTACAAAGTTAAAAATAAATGGGGAATACATGAAGCGGGGGGCATTTTCGTTCATTTCGACTGCAACATAAAGAAAAAATGTGTGAATGAAAAAGAAAAAGAATATATATAAGAATTTTACTTACAAAGACGATGAAAGGAAACAGAGGGAGCAAGGTGGCCAATACCAACATATAAAATCGTATTACGTTCATATGTATTAAGAGACGAGCTTACCCCAGGATACTCCTAACTGTAAAAAAAAAAAAAAAGGAAGAGGTGATCTATGTCCTGTGATCTTAGATAGCTTGGGCAA
>NC_134783.1:21861159-21871159 GCF_046742065.1 Oratosquilla oratoria | reverse complement strand
TAAATCATAAACCTAAGTCAAGACAAATGGAATCCCAAAAGTCAAAGTCATATATTCCAGATTCAACAAAATACTCTGATCCTTGGGCCCCAAAGAAACGCTTTGAAAATCAGTCTAGCCCATCACATTTCAGTTACAGGTCTGATTTCAATCAATATCCTCCAAACCAACCTTGGCAAAGAATGGAAAGGTTTAAGACTAATCCCCCTGTAACTTGTTCATATTGTAAACAGGTTGGCCATCACATTTCTAATTGCAGAAAGAGACTGACACCCTCATTCTCCAATAAGACACCAACTCTTGTAAGTAATATAAAATCAGATGATTCAAAATCCTCTATTCAGGATACACTACCAAAGAAGCCGGTATTGTCAAGTAATGTAGAACCCCCTCATCAGATCATGATCCTTGTTTCAAACCATTTGTATCTTCAGGAACTATATCTCATAGTAGTAGTTCACAACAATATCCTATTTCCATACTCCGAGACACAGGAGCAAAGCAAAGTCTGATTTTAAATTCTGTCTTGCAGAATCTGGGTGAGTCATATACAGGTTATGATATATTGATAGAAGGAGTTGGAGGAATTATAAAATGTCCATTACATAATGTTTTCTTGCGGTCTGATTTAACAACCGGAATGGTTAAAGTAGCAGTAGTAGACTCTCTTCCCATAGTAGGAATATCCTTATTGTTGGCCAATGACATCGCTGGAAGCAAAGTCATTTCTCCCTTAATAACAAATAACCCTAAGACCTCAGTAGAACCTTCAGATAACTTACAGTTGTTTCCCGCTTGTGCTGTAACCAGATCTCAGTACAAGAAATCTGAAGAGGAGACCTATAATTTAGAATCCCTATTCTCCCAAACTGACCCATCTTCTTCTTCACCAGTTTCTCTATCTAGAGCAGAATTAATCAAAGAACAGAAGTCAGATCCTTCTCTTAAAAATTTGTACGAGATTGTTTCATCTCCAGGAGAAGTTGAAAATATGTCACGAGGTTTCTATATAGAAAACGGAGTCCTAATGCGAAAATGGAGAGCATCCACCGCAACCGCTGACCAGCCATGGCAAGTAAGGAATCAAATAGTCCTCCCTCTTGGTTTCAGGAATAATGTTCTAAGATTGGCTCATGATACTCCCTTAGCAGGTCACTTAGGGGTAAGAAAGACCTTGTTCAACATAACCCAACATTTCCATTGGCCCACGGTTGTCAAAGATGTTGCCCAATATTGTAAAACATGTCATACATGTCAACTTGTAGGTAAGCCCAACCAGAAAATTGTAGAAGCTCCACTCCATCCCATTCCTGTAATGGAAGAGCCATTTAAAAAAGTTCTTATTGACTGTGTAGGACCTTTACCTCCTTCAAGTAAAGGAAATCAGTACATTCTCACAATCATGTGTATGAGCACTCGTTTTCCAGAAGCCATTCCTTTGAAAAATATTAAAGCTCAAAACATAATCAGAGAAATGTTGAAATATTTCACTATGGTAGGATTTCCTAAGAACATTCAAAGTGATCAAGGAAGTAATTTTCTTTCCAACAAGTTTAGAGAAACTCTTGTAACACTAGGTATAAATCATGTAACTTCCTCCGCCTATCATCCTCAATCACAAGGTGCTCTAGAGCGCTTTCACCAAACGCTCAAGACAATGTTAAGAATCTTCTGTGCTGAGAACACTCGAAATTGGGAAGACGGACTCCCCTTTTTGTTGTTCGCCACCCGAACAACAATTCAAGAAAGCCTTGGATTCAGCCCGTCAGAATTAGTCTTCGGTCATGAAGTCCGTGGTCCCCTAAAGATACTTCATGAACAATGGATGAAAGAAGAACCACCAGTTCCTTCTTTGAAATACGTGTCCCAGGTCACCGAGAAGTTGTTAGAAGCTTGGAAGTTGGCAAGAGAGAACTTGACGAATGCTCAACGAGTAATGAAAGGTCGGTATGATAAAAATTCTAAACTTAGAACTTTCTCTCCAGGAGATCAAGTGTTACTTTATCTTCCCATACCAGGAGATCCATTGCAGGCTAAATACAAAGGACCCTATGAAGTCTTGTCCAGAGCCAGTGATCTCAACTACATAATCAAAACTCCAGACAGAAGAAAGAGTTCCCGTCTCTGTCACATAAATACCTTAAAACCTTATCATTCCCGAGATCCAATTCCAGCTTGCAGCTCTACCACAATAGAATCGGAAGAGCCTCCTGATAACCTGCCTAATCCTCCTGAGATTCCCTTGGAAAACTCTCAGATACTACAAAATCTTCAGATAAAAGTAGGACACTTATCTGAGAAACAAGGTAAAGACATTCTTTTCCTCTTAAGAAGTTTTCCAAAATTATTTCTAGATTCCCCAAGATTCACTTCTTTGATAGAACACGAAATAATTCTAGACTCGCCAAGGGCTATCAAACAAGCCCCTTATAGAGTCAATCCAAAAAAGAAGGAGTTCATAAAAGCAGAAATAAACACTCTGCTTCAACAGGGAATAATTGAACCCTCCAGTAGTCCTTGGGCATCTCCTTGCATTCTTGTCCCTAAATCTGACAATTCTTATCGCCTGTGCATTGACTACAGGAAAATCAATGCCCATACTAAGGCCGATGCTTTTCCTATCCCTAGGATAGATGATATCATAGACAGTCTAGGAACTGCCAAGTATGTATCCAAGTTGGATATGTTAAGGGGATACTATCAAATCCCTGTACACCCTCGCTCAAGAGAAGTTACCGCTTTCATTACGGAAGAGGGATTGTTCCAATTCAGAGCAATGCCATTTGGGCTTAAAAATGCCCCTACCACTTACCAAAGAATGATAAGTAATCTTGTTGCAGGATTGCCAGGAGTAAAAACTTATCTAGATGATGTGATAATATTTAGTCAGTCTTGGACAGAACACATTGAACACCTAAATAATTTCTTTTATAGAGCAGACCAAGCAAACCTTACCATCAATTTGTCCAAATGTGATTTCGGACATACACAGGTCCCCTATTTGGGATTTAAAGTTGGAAATTCCCAAGTGTTTCCAATAGACGCCAAGATAAAAGCCATCAATGATGTACCAACACCAACTAATCGTAGAGAGGTACGTCGATTCCTTGGAATGAGTGGCTATTATCGCCGTTTTTGTCCAAATTTTTCAGATGTAGCAGAACCATTGACTGACCTGTTGAGAAAAGACCACAACTTCGTGTGGACACCTACCTGTGAGACGGCCTTCAAAAACCTGAAGTCCCTTCTCACTAACGCACCAGTTCTAAGGGCACCCGATTTCCAACGACCCTTTCTTCTGCAAGTCGACGCCAGCGACACCGGTATCGGTGCCGCCCTCTTGCAAGAACACAATGAAGTTCTTCACGCTATCGCCTACTACAGCAAGAAGCTGTCCCCTGCGCAGAAGAACTACTCAACAATTGAGAAGGAGACGCTCGCTTTGGTCCAGGCCCTTATCCACTTCGAAGTCTACCTGGGTTCCTCAACTACCATTCAAGTATATTCGGATCACAACCCCTTAAAGTTCCTACAGACTATGAAAAACAAGAATCCGAGACTTACACGTTGGAGTTTATTTCTCCAACCCTTTAATCTCACAATTCATCATATAAAAGGCGTCTTTAATGTTTTAGCCGACGTCCTTTCTAGAACATAGCTTTTCAACAGAAAGTGAAAAGCTTTCCCAAACGGTGGAGGTGTAACGTAATATTAGATATTACGTCATATGTGTAATTATGTTATAGAATTGTGTTCCTTTGTATTACATAACTATGTTCATATTTCTTGTCTATGTATGTATTGTAACAATGTTAAGCAGTAACGCCCGTCCACTATATGTAATCTTGCCTACGTGCGGTGAGGTGCGCACTCTTGTAGAACAAACAGACAAGCGAAATCCTGAATAGTTCGGAGCGCACAGATTTGACAGTTACTAAATAAATAGATTGTTCAAGCGAGTCGAGGGTCCTAAAACTACCCATGTTGACGTGTTAACTTACCCTCCTCCTCTCCCGCACCCTTAACCGGAAGTATCCGGCTTCCGGTCCAATGGTATATAAGCGGTGGAACTCGCTGACTCCTTGTCATATTCCCACATATTGATCTCTTGATAAAAACTAGAAGGTTTAGATTCATGAGACGATTGGTGTGAAGTGATCACCCTTTTTGCCTACATTACGTGTCTGATATACATTGCATTACTTTACTTATATTTGTACTTATTACTTATTCTGATGCATGTTCCTGATCTCTTTGTACTTAGATAGTACCATATTGCATACTTATCTTGTGTTTCTTATTTGAACGATAATTTCCATAATCGTGTAACGGTCCCATTGACCCTACTGCCCATTCTCTTTTGTGTTGATTGCCTGTAAATATTTTCCATTAATAATTTCGTTTACTAGTTTTATCGCTAGTTTAATATTCCTTTCCTGGAATCTTCTTTGTTACCTTTACTTCTAGTCTTACGAATTATCTAGGCCCTGACCAGATAGTTCAGTCCTACAGTGGCTTCTAGAAGTGCGCTGGTTCTTAAGCACTTAGACGTTATACGTAACGTCTCTTCACATACCAGCGCCCGTAACAATATATATATATATATATGTACATACTCATCTATCTATATATATACATATATATATATATATATATATATATGTGTGTGTGTGTGTGTGTATATATATACATGTACTGTATATATTATATATATATATATATACATGTATATATATACATGTATATATATATATATGTACATGTATATATATATATATATATATACATGTATATATATTACATATATATATATATATATATATACATGTATATATATATATACATATATACATGTATATATATATATTATATATATATATATATATATATGAATATATATATATATATATTCATATATATATATATATGAATATATATATGCATATATATGCATATATATATGTATATGTATGCATATATATATGTATATGTATGCATATATATATATATATATGTATATATATATATATATATATATATATATATATATATATATATATATATCACTGTCCAGTAATGTCGTAACACGTTAATAAATACACTAAAAATCCAAGAGTGGGTTTTTTGTGTGTATATATATATATATATATATATATATATATATATATATATATATATATATATGTATATATCATATGTATATATATATGTATACATATATATATATAATATATATATCATATATATGTATATATATATATACATCATATATATGTATATATTTATGTATATATCATATATATGTATACATATATATATCATATATATGTATATGTATATTGATATATATATATATATATATGTATATATATATATCATATATATGTATATATCATATATATATATACATATATGTATATCATATATATGTATATATCATATGTATATATATATAATATATATATATATTTATGTATTATATATTATATATATATCATATATATATATATATCATATATACATATACATATATATATATGTTATATATATATATATATATATATATATATATATATATAATTCGGACAAGTAAGAACACATATCTCACAGAGTGGCTTCTATGAAGGAGCTGTGCCACCCTGCATTCACTTCTGCATAATTCAGACGAGCAAGAACAAAAATATCTGACAGGTGGTGTATGCTAGATTTCAACGGGGAAGCATTTGTAAAAGGAAAGTATTGTAGGTAAATGAAATATATCAAAATAAGCAAAAGTGAAATAAAACAGAATAGAATAAAACAGTAGAATATGATAAGTAAAATTAAATAGAATACAAAAGTAGAATAGAATGAAACAAAAACAAAAAATAGAATAAGATGTTATAAAAAATAAAACATAAAACAAAAATGATGAATATAATGAAATAAAATAGAGTAACAGAATGAAAAAATAAATAAAATGAAATGATAATATGAAACTGTGTTACGCAAAATGATTCAAAACATATATCAACATTTAGCTTTGAGTTGTTAGGTTAAGTACGAATTGCGTTTAATTAGCAGCTCATAGACTATGTAATTACTCATCTTTTGCATGATTTCTCCTTCAATTATATTCCATTTTCTTACCCTTAGTCCAAGAGGAGCTAGCATGAGGGAAACAGATGAGAGGGAGATGGTCGGGAGTGGGTGCTTGCGCTAGCTGGCCACCTCTCTTGCAAAGGGGAAGACACCTTTTGGTATGTAGAGTTACTGGAGGTTTTTCTTTACGTGATTGAAGCGAGGTACAAGTCGGACACAAACACAGCAAAAGAGGAATGACGGAGCTGTTGGAAAAGTGGATTTTCTTGATCGTGGGCTGATGCTATATAACGGTAATATTCTTTACAAAAAATCTTGCCTTGTATAAATCTTATATGAATCCTTGGAAGGTAAAGATTTATATAAGGAAATATTTTTTTTTAAAGACAAGCCCACCGGCTGCGCCGGCCTGGCTACGCCGGGGGCCTTGGCCTGCGGCGCTGCGCCCTAGGCGCGGGCGCTGCGCGCCCTGGGCTATGCCCCTTTTTTGGAAAATAAAATATCAAAATCATATTGCTTTTTATTTCTTGTCAACATCTAGCTGTTCTCGCAAGTCCTTCGAGTTCTTCTTCTTCGAGTTCTTCTTCTTCTTCTTCTTCTTCTTCTTCTTCTTCGAGTTCTTCTTCGAGTTCTTCGAGTTCTTCGAGTTCTTCGAGTTCTTCTTCGAGTTCTTCGAGTTCTTCTTCGAGTTCTTCGAGTTCTTCGAGTTCTTCTTCGAGTTCTTCGAGTTCTTCTTCGAGTTCTTCTTCGAGTTCTTCTTCGAGTTCTTCTTCGAGTTCTTCTTCGAGTTCTTCTTCGAGTTCTTCTTCGAGTTCTTCTTCGAGTTCTTCTTCGAGTTCTTCTTCGAGTTCTTCTTCTTCGAGTTCTTCTTCTTCTTCGAGTTCTTCTTCGAGTTTTTCGAGTTCTTCTTCGAGTTCTTCGAGTTCTTCTTCTTCGAGTTTTTCGATTTCTTCTTCGAGTTCTACTTCTTCTTCTTCTTCTTCTTCTTCTTCTTCCTCTTCTTCGAGTTCTTCGAGTTCTTCTTCTTCTTCGAGTTCTTTTTCTTCTTCTTCTTCTTCTTCCTCTTCTTCTTCTTCGATTTCTTCTAGTTCTTCTTCTTCGAGTTCTTCTTCACCGTAGTTGGCGGTGTTACCGATTTACCACCAAACGCGAAGGGTCTTTAACTTTGACGAATCCCCGGCCATCCTTCCCAACCACCACCTGTGTGTGACCGAATTACCACCGGACGGCGTAAGCAACCATTAATTTTTTTTATATTAGATATAGTCGCTATAGACGCAGTCTTTCTTCTCCTTTAGCATCTTGTTAAACGTTAGTAGCTTTCGCTGAAAGATCTTTATCGACTCCCTTACTTGTAACCCCTTGGTCTGTTCGTAAAGGTGAGGAAACGCCTTCTCATGTTCACTTTTTAGCGCTTGGTTCAATTTCCTATTCTTCATTAACTCTCCTTTACTGAACTTCTTTTCCTTCGTCACCCAACTCCAGAAGTGACGATACCGTTGCATCTTTAACTTTGACGAATCCCCGGCCATCCTTCCCAACCACCACCTGTGTGTGACCGAATTACCACCGGACGGCGTAAGCAACCATTAAATTTTTTTATATTAGAATACCACCGTAAGAATCTTACGGTGGTATTCTTGAAAAAATTCTTTTCTTATATAAATCTTTCCCTTCCAAGGGTTTATATAAGATTTATACAAGGATTTTTTTTAAAGATTACCACAAGTGCCCTCAGTTGCTTAGTTGAGGCCTTCACAGCGTCCCTATAGACTTCCCCGTATGAGGGTGGATTGCCTCAGTTGATAAATTGACTACTTGGTTGATTGATTTACTAGTTGATTAATAAATTGATTAGTTGGTTGATGGACGGACTAGTTGAATTTAAGATAAATGGGCTAGACTGATAAAAGGGTACTACGAACGACATGTGTTGAATGATTGAATAGTTGGTTGACAAATTGACTAGTTGGTTAATAGACTGACTAATTGAATGTAAGAGAAATAGGATAGACTGATAAAGGGGTACTACTAACGTCACGTGTTGGATGATCGGCTAGTTGGCCGATTGAATGACTAGCTAAATATGAGAGAAATGGGCTAGGGTGATAGACAGGTGCTACAAACGTGGTGAGAGGGTCACCCCTGCTGACTAATTGACTAGTTGGTTGATGGATTAACTAGATGAATGCGAAAGAAAAGACTAGACTCACAAAAGGGTTGTACAAACGTTGCGTGTCAAGACGGTAGAAAAGCACCGTGCAAGCCAACAAGGCAACAAATGAATAGATAAATGCAAAAGCATAAATTAGATAAGACAAAAAGGTTAAACGCAGCTGAAATAGAATTAGATATTCAACAATATTTTTGCACCACGTGCCGCGGGAGAATTCAATCAGTTTCTCCTCATTTTTCTTGGCTGATGTGATCTAAAGAGAAAATGAAATTCACTGCATCTTCGCCTTGGAGTGCTATAGCCCCCTCCCCCTCAGCAGATTAAAGAAAAAGAAGAAAAAGAAAAGGAAGAAGATTTAGAAGAAGAATTAGAGGGAGAACAGGAAGACAAAGAAGAAGAAAAAGAAGATTTAGAAGAAGAATTAGGGGCAGAAGAGGAAGAAAAAGACAAAGAAGAAAAAGAAGACAAAGAAGAAAAGAAGAAAAAGAAGATTTAGAAGAAGAATTAGAGGGAGAAGAGGAAGAAGACAAAGAAGAAGAAGAAAAAGGTGGTTAAGAAGACAAAGAAGAAGAAGAAGAAGAAGAAGGAGAAGGAGAAGGAGAAGAAGGAGAAGGAGAAGGAGAAGGAGAAGAAGAAGAAGAAGAAGAAGAAGAAGAAGAAGAAGAAGAAGAAGAAGAAGAAGAAGAAGAAGAAGAAGAAGAAGAAGAAGAAGAAGAAGAAGAAGAAGAAGAAGAAGAAGAAGAAGAAGAAGAAGAAGAAGAAGAAGAAGAAGAAGAAGAAGAAGAAGAAGAAGAAGAAGAAGAAGAAGAAGGAGGAGGAGGCTAGGAAGACAAAGAAAAAGAAGAAGATGATGTTGATAAAAAGATGAAATAACAAGCACAATTGCAAATATTGCTTACGTGTCCTTGAAGAATGATCTTTCAGTACCAAGAATTTTGTAAATACCTTTCCAGAATAGTCGGTACCAACTACAAAATTACTTCAGGGTTGTTGAAAAACACATATTCCTCGATTTTTATGAATCTTCAAGAAGCATGAAAATCGAAGCACAACAACAAACACTAGGCAAAAACAAAACACGTCTACAGCGTTTACATCTTCAAGTTACACAAAGGAAACTTGTTTAAAATATATATCCACAGAATGGGAGGCATAGCCAGGGTCGTATTACAAGATGGAGCCTCTGAAATGCGTTTGTCACAAAATGGGCACACAGCTCGGTCGGCTTAGGTTACAGGGCAAGACGCTAACTAGGGGAAACACAAAGGACGAGGCGTTCCAGCGGTAATAAGGAGGACAGATTCAGTAAAAAGGCCAAAGAAAAAAAAAAAAAAAAAAAAAAAAAGGTGGACGAAGGGCAAGTGAAGAAAAGAGGGCGAAGACAACAAGAATTAAGAAGACAGAAAATTAGATAGGAAGAAAGGAGGACAATATGTTCATGAAGAAAAGCAGGCAAAGACGAAAAAGATGAAGATGACAAAATTTCATAGGAGAGGAAGAAAGAAGGACAAAAGTTGAAAAAAAAAATAAGTGAAGACTGAAAGTAAGAAGATAAGAAGTCAGACAGGAAGAAAGGTGAATAAAGGGCGGGTGGAGGCAAGAAGGTGAAGGAGACAAATTTTTAAAGAACAGAAAAAAATGAGGACACAGAGTGAAAAAAAGGTCAAGAAAACAAGAACTAAAGACACGCAGACAAGGACAAGAAGGACAAAGGGCGAGTGAAGAAAATTAGGCGAAGACAGC
>NC_134783.1:21843659-21851159 GCF_046742065.1 Oratosquilla oratoria | reverse complement strand
TAACTGTATTAACCACACTCATTAGTATATACATTCTTTTCTTAGACAATGAATTTCTGGAGTCTGTTATAAGTCCTGATATATTTTGTTATAGTTTAATCTATTTAATCTAATATGATTTTATTTCATTTTAATTTAATTCTATCTTTTTCTTATTCTATTCTACACAAGCACCTAAAGCATGAACGATATTCGTGTTTTTTTTTCTTTTTTAAGAAATGATAAGTACATAAGCTGCATATGAAATTCCTTCATTTGCATAAACACTTGTTTCTAAACTTTTTTATTCTGTCTTGCTATGGACCAAAAGGTCTCTTACCTGTCTTCATACTTTATCACTGTAACTCACATAAAAAATAATTTCCCTTTTACTGTCCCATATTTAACCAAATGTGAAAGCAACGAAACTTTTGCACTATAACGACCGTGAAGTCTTGGTATATCATAAAATGAATAAAACAAAGAAAATGAATGATATTGAATAACACAAAACGTATTTATGACAACGGAACAAATAAACTTTGAGATCCATACATACATACAAAAGAAATAAAGTTCATTGTCACACTACTGTGAACAAATTATGATGAACTTGATTACAAAGATGATCAAATGACCAAAAATGTTCAAAAAACAATCGCCCATGTTAAAACATCTTGCATTCATTTTTGAAAAAAAAAGGCTTTTCTATGGGGGGGAGGCGAATTTCTACCTCTTTACTTGATTAGCAATATTTCTCGCATACATTCTTTTTATCCTTTTTTTTTTATAATTTTGAACAGGCTCTCTCTTTTTATCATTTTATTTTTATAATTTTGAACAGGCTCTCTCTTTTTCTCTTTAACTCCCATCGAGTTCGAAAATATGCCTTCCGGCATCTCGTTCGGTACCGAACTTACAGGGAAAACTACTCGCATATGAACCTTCAGAACTCCATCGTCGGTAAAGGTGAGTAGCCAAGGCAGGAGGGGCTAGGTGGCTGCGGCCGAAGCCGTCACCTTTGCCCTATAATGCGCTTTAAGGAGTGCTGGGCATGTCACAGTCACTGCTGTAAATCGGAGAGAAGTGCGGGATTCGAACCCACAATAAAGCGAATGTGAGACCAGCACGTTTCCGATTATGCCACCAGTGAACATACCTCCATCATAGTTTAGCAGTGAAAGCTAAACTGGAACTTTAACTACCAGTTAGAAAAAAAAAACACGAGAAGAAACAGTAAAAAGGTAGAAGGGGAAGTTGAACAAATGGACAAGTTCAGCCTATGTTCAATACTGTGAATAATTTTTTATTTGTTTTTTCTTCTTTTATTTTACCGAGCCCAACTACAAACAACAAACCCTTCCATTGCATTCCAATGGCTTAGCTGCTTATTCTAGCTTCCGTCAGGCGATTTTATTCAGCTGAGGGAAATACTGAAAGGAGTTGATTCTTGTCTCAATGAGCCCCTTATATAGCAGGTAGTACTCTTCCTTTCATGATGGCTACCACCAGTTGATTTCATTCGTCGCCAGGTGATTTTATTCATCCTTACAGAATGCATGCAAGGAAGGGAAGGTATCGATCGTGAAGGACACAGGACCAGAAGATCCATTGTGCGTCAGAATAGGCCAGACTTGTCACCAGATTTGGCCAGAACAACAGAGACAGAAATGAATTCGGCGGTGGCTGGTGGCTGTTGGATGGTGGCTGGTGGGGAGGAAGGTTGGGGCTGGGGGCGGAAAGGAACGGGGGTGGGGACTGGGCTTTTTTGACGACAGAAACCCCAATGACCCACGAGTCACTCGCAGCACAGGACAGGCGTCTCCACGTAAGGTTAGACTGTTAACTGAAGCAGCTGTTCCATGTGAAGCTGCAAGAGCAAGGGTGGAGGCAGCAGCAGCAGCTGTAGCTGTAGCAGCTCTTGCAGCACCACAGGAGCCGGCCGGCAGCAGTGGTCCTTGTTCCGCTTGAAGCGAGGCAGGGCGGAAAATACGTTCGAATGGCGAAAGAACGGCTATTCATTCGATGGCTGGATTTGGTTGGCCGACGTCGAGTCCGTTTGGCACGTGAGGGGAGGGTATTCACCCTCCACCCTCCTTCCACCCTACCTACACTCCCTGGGAG
The DNA here is from genome assembly GCF_046742065.1 of Oratosquilla oratoria. NCBI lineage: Eukaryota > Metazoa > Arthropoda > Malacostraca > Stomatopoda > Squillidae > Oratosquilla > Oratosquilla oratoria. Next base: position 21,849,056 of record NC_134783.1, on the reverse strand, counting down.
ATTAAGACTGGAGAGTGATGGGCCCACAAAAATCTCAAAAACAAGTAGCTTAAAAAAAAAAAAAAAAGGCGCAAAGAAAGAAAGAAAAAATATGTATTTCTCGTACCACTTTTTACTCCCCTTCCGTTTTCTTTTAATCTAACCACCGCTTTTACGTTCTTTTGGGCACGACCCAACCATGGGTCACGTGACTGGAGACGCGCAAGCGCATGACGCATGACCTGGCGTTCAGTCACCTCTGTTACATGCACAGTGAGCAACACACATGTGTTTGCAAGAGTGCATCTGTTTGGACGCTTCGTTTCTGAAGTTCTGAAATGGAATGATCGATTTCATGTTACAGATGACAAGATTTTATTTCAAAGAGAGAGAACTGACAACGAGGAGGCCGAGAAACGTTCCATGGGAGGACAAACCCCCTATTTGTGAGCCTTACCCTCCTTCGATGTTGATCATTGTACTTGATAAACCTCAAACGAACAAAACGATGAACCTATATAGACTTGTCCTCACGTTGTGTTTTTCGTGATTTTATATCTCTTACTACTAGATGAATACAATGGTACTAGTTTATTGTGACTTGCAGAAAAAGTGTTAGAGTATCAATATTTTTCTTGAACGTAAATATGTACATACGATATGATCATTGCTGGTTGTATTATTCTGTATTTATAAACCTTCCCACGGTTGAATATCAAAACGTGTAAAAAGACGTCTAACACAACAGTGAGATGTATTTTATCTTGTAAATAATAAACCGCGCCTCAACCCTTCGGAACATTATCGCATCGAAGATATGTTGCTGTAGAATTGGTAAAGGAAACACTCGCGTAGACTTACATAGCGGAAGGACAGTAGAAATTGAAAGGAATGTTTTTTTTTAATGGAAAGTATTCTTCAACCATAAAATAATGCTGCGTTACTCTGGTACTTAGGGGTGTCAGTAAAGTCCAAGATGTAGACCGTATAAAGGAAGCAGTAAATATCTCCTAAGGAGATTTTATTTTTTATGATGTTTTACAGAGACATTATGATGATTGATACTGGAGGACTGTCGTTGATTGGACAGAAAAACAAAAATCTCGGGGAAATGTCTGTCATTCATTCTTATTTTCTAGAGAAGGCAGGTATTAGAAACCACAAGAAATATAGAAACCACAAGAAAGGTGGGGGTGTTCTGTTGTACGTTAAAAGCAATATCTATTCCTGTGTATTAGAGAAAGTGAAACTGGATGCATACGATAGTTTATGGGTAGAATTAACCCAAACAAATGGATTAAAGATGAATGTAGGCGTAAAATATAGGCCAAAAATATTATAACTAGTAGTCATAAAATTGTTGTTTCAAGAACTGTCTAGTTTCTGCAACCAGGACTTACTGATAATGGTTGATTTAAATTTTACTGACATTGATTGGCGACCCTTGAACATGGCAATATTAATATTCGCTTGGTAGATCTTTTCAGTGATAATTACTTAGTTAAGCAGGTAAAAGAGCCCACAAGACATGGAAGCTTACCAGATGTTTTTGATCACTAGTCGCAAAGGTGTGCTAATCGATGTAGAAGTTGGTGAAACCATTGTAAGTAGTAATCACGACTTTGATTAAAAAAAACAAAAAAAACAGTCGCTTCAGCTCAGACTAGGAGGCAAAATTAAGCAAACGATCTGTAGATCAAATGTTGAAAATATTTCAAAATACATTTACTAACATGATTCATAAACTCCATTTAAGGACAGACCTACCCCCCCCCACACACCCACACACCCAAAATCAGCCACGCCCAAGATGGCTTGACAAAGAAACTGAAAAAAGTGTAACTAAAAAGACAGGCTTATAAGAAATACAAGAGTTCTGAGGCACCTAACGAATATAAAAGGTATGTGATAATACAGAGGGGTTTAAAAAGACGATAAAAAAGCGACAATACGAAATGAATATTGCTGGAAATCCAAAGAGAATCTCATAAGATTTCTATAGTTACATTAGAGATAAAAAGGTTATTACGAATCACATTGGCCCACTATTATCTGCTGACAGTCAACTTATATATTCGAATGAAGGTATGTGTGATATTTTAAACAACTATCTTAGCTCAATATTCGTAAACAAAACACTTTAAAGTGAAGTTCTAACTGAAACCTGTGATAAGTCTAGGGAAAACTGACTATTGTAAATACAACAAAAGTTATTAAAAGATGTATACAAAAGCTCAAATTTAGTAAAACACCAGGGCCTGACGGCTGGCATCCAAAAATCTTAAGGAAGTGGAAAAGGAGATTGTTTATTCATTAGAAATTGTTAAAAGAATAAATAAGTAAAAATTAGATAGAATAAATTAAAATAGAATAGATTAACCATATCTGGAGGTGTCCCAAGAGAATGGAAGTTAGCCAACGTTACTCCCATATTGAAAAAGGGTGACGAAAAGAAGCCCGTGAACTACAAATCTATAAGCTTGTCCTTAATCGTAGAAAAATTATAGAAACTGAGATGCTATCGAGCACCATTTAGAAAGTCACTGTTTAATAAATGATAGCCAGCATGAATTCGGGCGGATACGTTCTTGTGTGACTAATTTACTCGAATTCTACACACAGTCCTCTGAAATTATGGTACAAGAAACAATATAGATTTAATATATCTGGACTTCGCGAAAGCCTTTGATACCGTCCCGCACAAAAGACTACTTGCTAAATCAGCTTCACACAGAATAAGCGGTACCCTATTGAGCTGGACTAGTAATTGGTTAAACGTTCGTAAACAGAGAGTAGTTCTGAATGTCAAAACTTCTAAACGGAAAAGTGTCGAGTGGAGGTCCTCAGGGTTCCGTTCTAGGATCACTTCTATTCATAGTACATATAAATGATATAGACCACAGACTGAAATCTATTGTCTCCAAATTTGCTGATGGTACAAAACTGTGCGGAATGACAAATGATCACTTAAATCAATTAGATATTCAAGAAGATTTAGATAAACTACAGCAATGGTCTGAAAAGTAGCTAATGGACTTTAACCTAAGTAAATGTAAGGTTCTATACATAGGTAAAATAAAAATAGATATGATTACAAATTATTTGAAACTTCATTAATAAAAGTGGATAGTGAAAAGGATCTCAGCGTAATTATCAGTTATGATTTCAAATCATCTAAGGAGTGTATTTCTTCCTCAGGGAAAACAAGCAAGATTTTAGGACTGATTGCACGATCTTTTGATTTTAAGAATCCATCTGTCATTAACAAACTATCTAAATTGTTAGTTCGTCCACATTTGGAATATACTATTTCATGATGGTCGCCGTATCCCATTGAAGATATTGACAAATTAGAAAAAAGCACAACGGCAAGCCACAAAACTAATTCCAAACATCAGAAATAAATCGTACGAAAATCGACTAAAACATTAATTTTTTTCCTAGTAAAGCGTAGCCTCGGGGGATTTGATATAGGTCTTTAAGATTCTAAAGAGAGTTGACATCAAAATGACAAATTTCAAACTGAATGAAAGTCAGACACGAAATAAGAGTTTCAAACTGTCAGAAAGTAGATTTAATTTAAAAGTGGGTAGAAATAACTTTCCCAACCATGTAGTAAATAAATAAAAAAAGCTTACAGCCGTTTTATTGTTGTAGATTTCATACATAAGGTTTATGAAGGAGTGCATTGTACGAGTACAGATCGATGTTTTAAAATTAATTTAGATAAAGACCTAGGTAAAATGTTGTAATGACTGCCATGTATCTTATTTATTTTTATTTATTCATTTATCATTATTCATTATTTATATCTTTTATCATCTATTCAATGATTACTATGAATTATTATCGTTTATGCCTTTTATTTATTATTGTTTACTATCTATGTTTGTTATTCATCATTATCTATCTCTTTATCTATTTTTTCTGCAGCCGACCTAGTTATGGACCAAATGGTCTCCTGTTGGCATGCCCTTCCTTTGTAATCCTTTGTAATGTAAATCTTTCTACAGTAGCAACGCAAGCACTATTCAATAAAGATAAATCATTAGGGATACTTTCATAGAAAGAATAACTCTTCCCAAAATACAGCTTATCCACATATATCTCATCTTATTTTGCATATAATCTGATCAGAATCTCCCTCTTTTATTTACTTATTTATTAAGGTCCCACGAGCAAAGCGACATACTTGAAAAAAAAAAAAATATTATGAAAACTTTAACAGACATCGAAAAGAACCAAGAACCAAGGATAGTGTGTGTGTACTTGTTACGTTATTTGTTGTAGAAGCGTTTACAGAAACCTACAACAGCACAGGCGAGGACGTAAAACAACAAGGCTCAACAGCGGCCGTAGAGAGAGCTGGCACATAAGGAGGAGGGGGAGGAGAGAGAGAGGGAGAGAGAAGAGAGGGGGGTTGGGGGAAGGGGGGAGGGGGAGGAAAAGAGAGGAAGAGCACAGGTGAGACTCTAAGAGAACTAATCAAGAGTTGGCAAACAAAACAGGAATTCTGGGTATGCCAAATGTTGGAGTTTGTTCTTCGTGTGGAGTTTCTGTGTTTATTATCAGAACGGAGAACAATAACAGAGAATCGACGTGAAGAGAGTTAAACCCTATCTAATACAAACTTTTGAGAAGAGAGAGAGAAAGAAAAAAATATTTCGGCTGGTTAGGTCTGAATGAAGGCTGTCTTCGTTCCCTTGTTCTCTTTTAATCTTCATCCACTCCTCTCTCCATTTTTCTTTTCTCATTATATATATTCTCTCTCTTTTTCTCTCTCTCTCTCTTTCTCTCTCTCTCTTTCTCTATCTATCTATCTTACTACATCTCTCAGTGCATGTATTTGTGTGTGTGTGTGTGTGTGTGTGTGTGTGTGTGTGTGTGTGTGTGTGTGTGTGTGTGTGTGTGTGTGTGTGTGTGTGTGTGTGTGTGTGTGTGTGTGTGTGTGTATGTTCTCTTATTTGCTTCTGTCTACCTCTTACCTCTTCCTTTTATTCCTCTCCTCATCCTCCTAATTTTCCTTTTCCTCACTTATTCCATCTTTTCCCTCCTTTTCCTCTCCACCATTATCTTTCCTATCCTTTCCCTTTCCCTTTTCCGTCTTCGTTCCTTCCTCCTCGTATTCCCTCTTTCTTTTCTTTTCTTGCTAACTTTTCTTCTTTTTTCTTCTCTTCCCCTGAAACCGTCAAGCCTATTTATATCTTCCCTCCCTTCCCTTCCCGTCCCCTTCCCTTCCCTTTCCTTCCCTCCTCTTCCCTTTCCTTCCTCCCTTCCTCCATTCCCCTTCCGTTCCCTATAACTTTTCATTTCACTTATCTTCCCTTCTTTTTACTTCCCTTTCCTTCCCTTTCCTTTACCTTCCCTTCCCTTCCCTTTCCTTTTCTTCAATTCCCTTTTCTTCCCTTTCCTTCCCTT
>NC_134783.1:21808659-21811159 GCF_046742065.1 Oratosquilla oratoria | reverse complement strand
CACAACCCCTACCTGTCCTAAAACTACACTATTCCTCACCAATTACTTCCTCTGTTCCTCTCCTAATCCTCCCAATCAAGACCCTCCCATAAGCCTTCCCAACTACACTCAACAAGCTGATCCCTCTGCAACTACTACACTCACACTTGTTCCCTTTTCCCTTGTAAAAGGGAACTAAACAGGCACTCCTCCAGTCCTCAGGCTCTCTCCCCTCTCTTAAACTAACATATACTGTATTAACCTCGCCAGCCAATCCACCATAACTGTACCTCCTTTCTTCAGACATTCTGCATGGCATACATCCAACCTGCTCTTATCATCTTAACAGCTGCTTTCACATCATCTTTCCCTATTTCTCCTCCATTTTCCTCATTCATCACTCATTTTCTTAGCGCTTCCCACTGCAACTAGCTTTCCCTCCCTATCCTCCTTCACATTTAGCAACTCCCTAAAATACTCTGCCCACCCTCCTCTCACTGCCTTCTCTTCCATTATCATATCTCCATCTGCACCTTTTACCTTTTCTTTTCTACTTGATTTGCCTCCTCTTCCTCTTTTAATTTCTTTCCAAAACATCTTTTTATTATTTTCAAAAATTTCTGTCATACTCTTATCCCATTTCACATCTGCTCTCCTCTTTGCTTTCTTTATCTTATGCTTAACTTCCCTTCTCTTTACTTTGTACCTCTCGTCCTAATTTGTAGCCAATCTATGTATTCCTGTTTATTCTCTTCTATACCCTTTTTTGCTTCCTCATCCCACCACTCGCTAGCCTTCCATTTATTTCTTCCCGCCCTCCTTGTTCCACACACCATCTTTGCACACCTTATGACTCCCTCCTTGAACCATCCCCATTCCTCCTCCACTTCTAGCTCTACGCTATCCTTCACTTCCTCCCACTCCTCTATCAGCTTCTTTTTATACTCGTTCTCCTCTTCTTTTTCATTTAAGCATATACATATATATATATATATATATATATATATAATATATATATATATATACATATATATATATATATATATATATATATATATATATATATTTATATATATAGACTAGACCACCCATGATTCGTTGGGTCAAATAAAATCTTAAATGATACGTTGGTAATAAAATTAAAAATAAAATCTTTAATAAGACAATGCTCTTATATTTACAGCATTCTTTGTACAATTTGAATGATTTAAAAACACTTTGATATTTTCCTTTACTTAACTCTACTCAGCGCAACATATAATTGTCCATACTGAAATACAGGTTTGTCTAGATAAATCAAAACTTTCTGAAAAGTCTGTCCTTGAGACTTATGAATGGTCATGGCAAACGCGGATTGAATTGGAAACTGAATTATTGCAAACGGAATATTGTCTCCTTCAGATAAAACCATGATCAATCTTGGAATTAGAAGATTGTGACGTCATGTCGTTGCTTGGAACACTACGCATCATATGATTTATACGGTTCGTAATATTTTAATAAATTCATTATGCCTCATAGATGCTAATTTAGGAGTTGGCTATACTTTTAGATACTGAATATGAAAATTCTAAATATCAATGGTCAGAAAATATGTAATCGGAAAATTGTGACCTCATGTCGTCGTTGCTTGGAACACTACTCATCATATGATTTATACGGTTCGTAATATTTTAATAATCTTATTATACCTCATACATGCTAATTCAGGAGTTGGCTATACTTTTAAATACTAAATATGAAATTCTTAAATATTAATGGTCAGAAAATATGTAATCAGAAAATTGGAAATCAAAAAATTGGCAAATTGGAAAACTAGCAGTAGTGACGTCACGCGCTCAGCGCTGGGGTTCCTTGGGACCCACGGAGCGGATGTTGTAACGTCATGTCTCTTCATCTGATTGGCTGGTCCTCAGACGTGACGTCATATCTCTTCTTCTGATCTCTTCCTCTGATTGGCTGGCCCTCAGTCGTGACTTCATATCTCTTCTTCTGATCTCTTCTTCTGATTGGCTGGTCCTCAGTCGTGACGTCATATCTCTTCTTCTGATTGGCTGATAGACGGCTTCAAGGAAGATAACAAACAAGATGATCAGAATTTTATAAGTATATATATATATATATATATATATATATATATATATATATATATATCAATCTATATTATACACACACACACACACACACACACACACACACACACACACACACACACACACACACACACACACACACACACACACACACACACACACACACACACACACACACACATATACATATATATATATATATATATATATATGTATGTATATATAAATATGTATATGTACACATACATATATGTATGTATATATATATATATATATATATATATAAATATATGTATATATGTATATATATTCTATCAACCACAGTGCACTTTAATTCTAAGCCATCAACATCAGAAATACCGTGGAGGCGCATGCCGAAATTAAAACGTGGTAAACTCGAGGACTCGAACCAATGCCAACACGTGACA
>NC_134783.1:21761159-21763659 GCF_046742065.1 Oratosquilla oratoria | reverse complement strand
ATATAAAATTAATACAATGAGTGAAATAAATGAAATATATAGAATAAGTGAAACAAAAATAATGACTTAGCAGAGATAAAGGAAAACGAAATAAATATGTATGTGAATAAATAAAAACTATATACACACACACACACACACACACACACACATATATATATATATGCATATATATATATGTATGTATATATATTATATATATATATATATATACATATATATAACTATAAAGTAATGTCGTAACACACGTAAAGATTCAACAAAAACCCACTGTGTTGGATAAGAAGAAATGAAATAAATGAATTCCATGTATTTCGATCACGGACTGTGATCCTCTTCAGTGGATCCACTGAAGAGGATCACAGTTCGCGATCGAAATATATGGAATTCATTTATTTCATTTCTTCTTATCCAACACAGTGGGTTATTGTTGAATACATATATATATATATATATATATATATATATATAAATATATATATATACATATAAATATATATATATATATATGTATATATATATATATAATATATATATAATATATATAAATATATATATGGAGGTGAGGTGGCAAAATGAAACGTTAAGGCAAGAGTATGGAGTATGGAGCCTTAACGTTTCATTTTGCCACCTCACCTCCATATTTGTCTGTTTTTACATATATACATATATATATATATATATATATATATATATATATATATATTAAAAAGGATTACAAAGGCGGAGCATGCCAACAGGAGACCTTTTGGTCCATATCTAGGTCAGATGCGAAAAAATCATAATAATAATAAAATAATAAATAAAAACTATGATAATGTAAATAACAAATACAATACATATATAAATGCATAGGTATAGTTAAATAATAAACAAACAGGTAAATATTAGATAATAATAAATTGACATATAACTAATAATAAATGAAAATCAAACAGACAAATGATAAAAAAAACAAATAATATAAAATAAATTATAATCATTGAAGCATCTTGCTTAGGTGTTTCTCTAAATGATTCTTAAAGCTTCGAACTGAACTACATTGCACTACCTGTGCAGGAAGTTTATTCCGTTCATTAACTACACGGTTGGCAAAGTTGTTTCTACCTACTTCCAAATTGGATCTATTTCCGGACAGTTTGAGACCATTGTTTCTTGTCTGATTCTCGTTCAATGTGAAAATTTGGTCACTTTTGATGTTGTCAATTCCCTTTAGAATCTTAAAAACCTGTATTGAGTCACCTCTGGGTCTACGCTTTTTTAGGGAAAACAGATTCATATGTTTTAGTAAATTTTCGTATGATTTATTTTTGATATTTGGAATCAGTTTTGTGGCTCGCCGTTATACTTTTTCCAGTCTGTCAATGTCTTGAGATTCGGTGACCATACGGAAACAGCATATTCCAAATGTGGGCGAACCAACGATTTATATAGCTTGTTAATGAGTGATGGACTTTTGAAATCAAAAGATCGCGCAATCAGTCCTAGAATCTTATTTGCTTCCTCAGAGGCTGAAATACACTGCTTGGATAATTTGAGGTCGTTACTGATAATTACGCCGAGATCGTTTTCACTATCCACTTTTGTTAACGAATTTCCTAATAACTTGTAATCGTACTGACTGTTATTTTTACCTATGTGTATTACCTTGCATTTACTTGTGTTAAATTTCATTAGCCACTTTTCAGACCATTCCTGTAATCTATCTAAATCTTCTTGAATATCTAATTGGTTAAAGTGATCATTTGCCATTCCGCACAGTTTTGTATCATCAGCAAATTTGGAAACAGATGATCTTAGTCCATGGTCTATATCATTTATGTATACTATGAATAGAAGTGAAACAAGAACGGAACCCTGAGGAACTCCACTTGTAACATTTTTCCATCTAGAAGTTTTTCCATTTAAAAAAACTCTCTGTTTTCGACCATTCAACCAATTACTAATCCAACTTAATAGGCTACCACTTATTCCGTGTAAAGCTAATTTAGTAAGTAGTCTTTCGTGTGGGACGGTGTCAAAAGCTTTTGCAAAGTCTAGATATATTAGATCTATATTGTTTCTTTTGTCATAATTCGAGATAACTGTGTTGTAGAATTCGAATAAGTTAGTCACGCAAGAACGTTTCCGTCTGAAACCATGCTGGCTATCATTTATCAAACGGTTACTTTCTAAATGTTGTTCGATAGCATCTCTGATGATAGTTTTCATTATTTTTCCTACGATTGAAGTCAAACTTATAGGCCTATAGTTATTTGGCTTCTTTTTGTCACCTTTTTTGAATATGGGAGTAACGTTAGCTAGCTTCCATTCTCTTGGGACATCTCCGGATATGGTGGATTTCTTGAAAATAATTTGTAATGGAACAACAATCTCATTTTTCATTTCCTTTAAGATTCTTGGATGCCAACCGTCAGGCCCTGGTGTTTTATTAACTTTGAGTTTATCTATACACCTTTTAGTTTTTTCTTTTGTTATATTTACCGTAGTGAGTAAGTTT
>NC_134783.1:21748659-21756159 GCF_046742065.1 Oratosquilla oratoria | reverse complement strand
TACATACATACATACATACATACATACATACATACATATATATATACATACATACATACACATACATGCATGCATACATACATACATACATACATACATACATACATACATACATACATACATACATACATACATGCATACATACATACATACATACATACATACATACATACATACATACATACATACATATACACATATATACATATACATATACATACATACATACATACATACATACATACATACATACATACATACATATATACATACATACATACATACATACATACATACATACATACATACATACATACATACATACATACATATATACATACATACATACATACATACATACATACATACATACATACATACATACATACATACATACATACATACATACATACATACATACATACATACATACATACATGCATGCATGCATACATACATACATACATACATACATACATGCATACATACATACATACATACATACATACATACATACATACATACATACATACATACATGCATACATACATATATGCATGCATGTATGCATACATACATACATACACACATACATACATACATACATACATACATACATACATACATACATACATACATACATACATACATACATACATACATACATACATACATACATATATACATACATACATGCATACATACATATATACATACATACATACATACATACATACATACATACATACATACATACATACATACATACATACATACATACATACATACATACATACATACATACATACATACATACATACATACATACATACATACATACATACATATATACATACATACATACATTCATGCATACACACATACATACATATATGCATACATATATACGTACATGCATACATACATATGTACATACATATAACAGAATGTAATTTCCCCCTTGCAAGGAAGGCTGGCGAGTCAAAATGTAAACAAAACTTTAGAGGTCAATCTCATGATGAAAGTCGGTATTCGCTGGTTGATTGGATTAGGGCGTCGTTACTTGCGTCGAAGGTCGAGTGGATGACGGTTCGAATCCTGCCACCGGTAAAGTTGAACCAAGGGCACGGTTCATTAAATTCAACGCTACAAAGTCCTCTGTGAGGGGCACCGCCCTAGACTTCCGATAGGGGGAGTTTGTGACGTTAGACCATATCATCAAAACTTTTGATCGAGTCTTGTGACCTGGTGCTTTATTCAGACAAAATACACTTACATGAAGCCAGCCCAACACATTCCTACTGTATGTATATTCTATCCTTGCCCTCTGAGTATGCGCCCAGATGTGTCCTGTCCTGGTTATCTGCCAGAAGAAAATACACCTAAGGATCTCCCAGAAGCTTATATCTCAGTGGACAATCTCACAAAGCTTCCTCACCGAACGTGGGTTGGTAGTTCACGATACTGAGGAAAAACAAAGGCGAGGAGCCTACGCCAGGAGGCGTTGAGTAGCTGTGACCGAAATCATCACCTTCGCCCTAGGATCTTTAAGGACTGTCTTGGCTTGTAATAGTCATTGCAAGGAATCATAGACGAGTGCGGGATTCAAACCCACAACTCAGTGAATGTTACGAGACCAACACGATCTCAATGACACCATAAGGAAGAATAAACTAAGAAGAATAGTTTAAATAACTAACCTTAAAGAATAAATGACTTTCGTTGACGCATGAGCTACCAGTGTAGCCTTTTCATCCCCACACGAGACGATTGGGAAGAACTGAGCATCTGCATCTTCTCTGGGGGAAGGACACTTGAGGCGCTTTCGACTTCTGAACACTTTCATCATTACGTGTCTTCACCTTTTATACAACTTTGACTCCGACATGCTTACTTGACACCGATAAGTCACGTTCTTTCTTTGAGTCGAACGCTTTCTGTTCAAGACTTATTCTGCTTGAAGCATAATATGTACTCTAAAGCTTTGGTGGGTACTTCATTTCTTTTTATCTTATGTTTACGGTTGATGTACTGTTGTAAAAGTTCTTTCAAGGGTGTATATGTTTTCCAACGGAATTATGTTTATTTTATTTATTTCTTAGTAAAAGGACATCTTTAGCCTCACACACAAACATACAATGTAGCATCTCCACACGCAGACACACTTCATTTCCCCCTGTCCTTTCCTTCATTTCCCTTACAGCCCTCCCCCCCTTCCTTTTTTTTGCCACGTTCATATACCACTTCGCTATGGTCTCTTCCACCTCCCCATCCACGCATCCCCGTCCACGAGTACCCGACCCTCCTCTATAGTGCATACAGTATATGCCGCCGCCTTTCATCAAAAAACCTTTTCTACCGACGGAATTCTTTTCGGCAGCGTAGTTAGTTTTGACTTTCTGTACACATTTCAAAGGAACCAAAAATGGAATTAAACAAGCAAATGAATGAATGATAAAATATTAGATCAATGACTCGATAAACAAATGAATGAATGAATAAACAAATAATTAAGAATATAAATAACTAAATACAGAAATAGGAGAATATATAGAATAGATAAACAAAGACACAAATAAATACATAGATAAGTAGGTGAATAGAGATAAATATATAAATGAATGTATAGACAAATAAGTAGGCAAGCAAACGAATGAATTAATAAATGAATGAATAAATAAGTATATAAACAAAATAGATAAATAAAAAGATATGCAAATATATAAGTAGAGATGAATATATAAAATTAATAAATACATAGATAAGTAAAAGAATAATAATAAAAAAAAGACAAGTTGATAGAAAATTAAATAAATATATATACTTTTATATACATACATACATATATATACCTAGAAAAAATTAATAGATAAGTATATAAAGGAATGTACACCTGAAGAAATAAAAATAAATAGAGGAATAAGTAAACGAATATGTATGTATATATATATATATATATATATATATATATATATATATAAAAATATATATAAAATCAGATATATATATATATATATATATATATAAAACAATGAATAAGTTCATGAATACAATAATCAATATAAATAAGTAAATAAACATGTACACAAACAAATATATATACGTACATATAAAGCAAAGGATGATTAGATAAGTAAATATATATACAAATAGAGCGTCCACAGAAAGGCACTTTGAAAAAAAAAAACACGCACATATGTCAAAATGTCTTCTTTTTATAAAGGAGGTAACCGATAGTAAATCGTAATACGAGGACACCATATCCAAATCAAGCACTATTGTTAAGCATCACGGAAACCCTTGTACTTCTTAGTATGTCATATTATTTACGATACTAGTAAGTTTAAAAGGTCGTAACAAACTACATTACCTCCTAATTCTACGACCACATCATATACGGCTCGTCTGGAACATATAATATGGGTTCATCATTGTTATGACACAATATTGGGGTCACGTGTTTTTCATTACGGAGTTTCTGTCGTAAATTAGATATGTAAATAAAATATATTTTCTAATTTCCATCACATTACACACGCACGCACGGACACACACACACACACACACACACACACACACACACACACACACACACACACACACACACACACACACACACACACACACACACACACACACACACACACACACACACACACACACACACACACACCACACACACACACACACACACATACACACACACACACACATACACACACACACACACACACACACACACACACACACACACACACACACACACACACACACACACACACACACACACACACACACACACACACACACACACACACACACACACACACACACACACACACACACACACACACACACACACACACACACACACACACACACACACACACACACACACACACACACACACACACACACACACACACACACACACACACACACACACACACACATCATAGATACATTAATATAGTTAGAACGAAGATAATGAGAACAGTGATAACACCGAAGCCTATTTTTCTAACATTATCTCTATGTGTAACAAAGTAGGTGAACTCACTGCTACTGTTTTGTCACTTAATGTGGGTGTAGTTGCAATTACAGAAGCATGGCAAATAGTGCCCGGAATATGCGAAATTGAGGGGGTACGTACTCCATAACAACCTAAGGAGTAGAAGGCATGGAGGTGGAGTAGCCGTGTACTCCCGGAAAGTTTTGAATGCCTCTGAGTTATCTGTCGACACCCCTGATGGCCTAGAAACCATATGGTTGCGGTTAAACCCCCCTCATACCCTTGCCACACAGCCTTCATCATTTTGTGTGTTGTGCACCACCCCCTTCACGTGCTCCATCGGCCGACGCTTTGGTGGAACACATTATTAGCACGGCAGACAGTCTCAGGGCCAAATATCCGGTGCTAGGCTGGTCCTATGTGGATAGTTCAATGAGTAAACACCAGTGATATTCAAGAACATCTACATATATCACAACGCGTCAACTTTCCCACACATGGCGTCAACACGCTTGACCTCATGCTAAGTGACATGAGTGAACTGTAACTTCCCCCCTCAACCCCTCCCCCAAATTGGTCGGTCCACCAAAACTTCCATCCTGTGGTCGCCGGCCAGCACGACTTCGTTGACACATAGCACCACCACTTGCTTTCACAGGCCCATGTCCGACTCTCACTTGCGTGAATTTGGACAATGGATTACTCAACATCCATGGACAGAGGTGCTTGCAGTGGAGGGAGTTCAGGAGAAGTGTGATATTTATATCAATATAATTACGCAGGCCTTCCATCATTATTTCCTTTTAAAGCAGACGTGGACATACCCAGCCGATGCCCCATGGATCACTCCCAGGATTAAGAGGCTGATTCAACAGCGTGCTAAAGCTTTTTACACTGACATAAACCTTTTTAGACAACTCCGGAACAAAGTCAGAAGGGAAATCAAAAGAGCCAAGAAAATGTACTATCCCAACAAGATCAAGCACTTACAGCAAAACAGCAGCTTATGGTTTAACAGGGTCAAAAGCTTGTGTGGTATGAGGCAGGCATCCTATCACAATTTTCACCAGACCTTGTGGCTGAGCAATTAAATGACCATCTCACTTCCATCTGTCAAACGCTGCCCGGTATTGACCTCTCTCCCCTCCCTGCTTCCCCCCCACACACACAGTACATGGTTTTCAGGTTGTCAATAAGCTCGCTAGCATCAAGTCAAAGCAGTCCTCTACATCCGTAGACTTACCCATCAAACTTTATTGTGAATTTCCTCGCAAGCTTGTCATTCCAATCTGTTCAATAATCAAGGCCTCACTTAAGCAGAGCAAATGTCCCACGGATTGGAAGACAGGCTTCATTACCCTTATCCCCAAATCTCCCAATCCCCAATCCTTTAGTGATCTCAGACCCATTACTATCACTTCCATTCCTAGTCTTATTTGTGGGGAGTTTGTCTTCGAGTGGGAATACTCCAAAGTCAGCAAATTCATTGATCCCCAGCAGTTTGGTAACGTGAAAACATCTTCCACCACTCACTATTTTATTAGCTTTCTTGACTTTATAAAAATCTTGAGCAGCGCAAGAATTAACTTGCAGTGGCGTTTATTGACTTCAAGAAAGCATTCGATCTTGTTGATTATACCACTATCATCACCAAAGCCATCCACCTTAGCCTTCCTACCTCCTTGGTGGCTTGGCTATCTGACTTCCTGACGGACCGTTGTCAAGCTGTCAGATATCAGGGACACGTCTCTGCAGTCCAGCACCTATCCTATGGGGTACCACAGGGTACAAGAATGGAGCCACTGTGTTTCCTGGTACTCATCAACGATGCCGTGGGAGGCACACCGAACAGGTGGAAATATGTTGATGACTGCACAGTGGAGATCCCTGTATCTAACACTGACCTGAACTACGACCCACTGCAGGACACGCTGGACAAGCTACACACATAGACAGTGCACGACAAGGTCTCCATCAACCACAAGAAAACTGTAGTAAGTCACTTCCACACCTCCAATGACGTTCTTCCCCTTCCCTTGCTGACAAATGACGGCCAACCCCTACAAGTGGTCTAGTCAACTAAGCTGCTGGGGATAACCATCGACAATAAGTTGACCTGGAGGGGGAACACCGCCAACACCGTAAGGGCAGTCTCCTACAAGCTGTATATGCTGCGTTGACTGAGGTCATTAGGGACTCAGGCTGAAGATCTCAAGACCATCTACACCTCCTTCATTTTACTCAAGTTGATGTCCGCATCACCCTCCTGGGCCTCCTCTCTTACGATCACACAGCAGCAACAGCTGGAGAAAATGCAGAAAAAAGCCTGTCGCACAATCCTTGGCAAAGAATACACCACCTATTAGCACGCTCTCACCACACTAGGACTACCCACCCTTGCTGGCCGCTATCTTCAGAGTCTGAGGTAGTTTTCGGTCACCCTGGTTAAATATCTTCGACACCGGAACCTGCTATCTCCACAGGTACCACGACCACGGCTGCAGGTGCGACACCATAATACCATCAAGCCGATCAGAGCACACACCGACCGGTATAAGAAGGCCCCAATACCGCCATTCGCGGACTTAATCAACAACAAGAATTAAAAATTTTGTAGTACACACCTATTCCTGAGCTTACTGCTTTTTGTCTTGTTTTTTGAGTGCTTTTAACAATATCTTTCCATTGTCTTAGTTTTATATTGTTATAATCTTGTAAAATGTATATTTTCAGCAGTAATGCTGCTATAACCAATAAACCGATGATGATGATGATTATTATTGTTATTATTGTTATTATTATTATTATTATTATTATTATTATTATTATTATTATTATTATTATTATGGGGGGTGTGGAGGAGGAATAGGGAAGGAAAGATAGCTGCAGTGGGAAATACGAAGAAAATGAGAGTGATGAGTGAGGAGAACGGAGGAGAAATAAGGAAGGATGAGGTGAAGGCAGTTGTAAAGATGATGAAAGCAGGTAAGGCACCTGGTCTGGATGGATGTCATGCAGAATGTCTGAAAAAGGGAGGTTCAGTGATGGGGGACTGGTTGGTGAGATTATTTAATGTTTGCTGGAGAGAGGGTAAAGTACCGGAGGACTGGAGTAGTGCCTGTATAGTTCCTCTTTACAAGGGAAAAGGGGACAAGTGTGAATGTAGTAATTTCAGAGGGATTAGCCTGTTGAGTGTAGTAGGGAAGGCTTATGGGAGAATCTTAATTGAGAGGATTAGGAGAGGAACAGAAGGAGTAATTGGTGAGGAACAGTGTGGATTTAGGACGGGTAGAGGTTGTGTAGATCAGATCTTTGTGGTAAGACAGATATGTGAGAAAGCTATAGGAAAGGGGAAGGATGTCTTTTGGGCTTTTATGGATCTGGAAAAGGCCTATGATAGGGTAGACAGAAAGGCACTGTGGGAGGTTATGCAGATTTATGGGATAGGAGGAAAGCTTTTGGGAGCTGTCAAGAGTTTTTATGTGAGT
>NC_134783.1:21713659-21723659 GCF_046742065.1 Oratosquilla oratoria | reverse complement strand
CCACCACCACCACCACCACCACCACCACCACCACCACCACCACCACCACCACCACCACCACCACCACCACCACCACCACCACCACCACACCACCACCACCACCACCACCACCACCTCCACCACCACCACCACCACCACCTCCACCACCACCACCACCACCACCACCACCACCACCACCACCACCACCACCACCACCACCACCACCACCACCACCACCACCACCACAACCACAACCACCACTACCAATAACAGCAACACCACAATTCAAATGTCAGGAACATGTTTATTAATGCGGAGACAATGATGGATCTCTTTTTATATATTTTACTGGCTAACGTGTGGCGATTTCACTGAAATGACACTTAACCCCATCCCCCACAAAAATCCCCCACCCCCACAGTCCCTCCGCTTCGATTATTCGGATATTATAAACGCTCCCCTTCCCCCAAAAAAAAAAAAAAAAAAAAAAAGCCTGGTAGTGTGCAAATTTATGTAACTGTGCCACTCTTGGATGATTTGAATAAATTAGATTCATCTTTTATTTCAACGTTGAGATAAATTTTCTTAATTGAATGACATCATCTGGTGTTTGGCAGAATAAATACATAAAACGATACCACTCCCAGATTAAAGGCTGTTTGTGTGTGCGTGTGTGTGTGCGTGTGTGTGTGTGTGTGTGTGTGTGTGTGTGTGTGTGTGTGTGTGTGTGTGTGTGTGTCTGTGTGTGTGTCTGTGTGTGTGTCTGTGTGTGTGTGTCTGTGTGTGTGTGTGTGTGTGTGTGTGTGTGTGTGTGTGTGTGTGTGTGTGTGTGTGTGTGTGTGTGTGTGTGTGTGTGTGTTTGTTTGCTGTGTGTTGGCTTAAAGCACATCACATCAATCAACCACGGTGTATATCTAATCAGCACCAATTTTTCCCACCCCTTCTCTCTCTCTCTCTTTCTCTCTCTATCTCTCTCTCTCCCTCTCTCTCTCTCTCAGCTTGCCCTTCCTTGCCCCGTGTCTCCCACCGCCCGTTACGTCTGTTTTAGTCCAATCCCTTTCAAATTTGCAGCTCCACTCTCCCCTCCATCCATGTTTTTATTAAATTCCCCGACGGTGATCTCCGGTAACCCCCCCCACCCCCCGGCCGGAGGCAGGCAACCCCGGAACAAGCTCCGGTGTTCTTTTCTCTACCATCACCCGGTTCCGGGTAGGTATCCCTTCCCTCCCCCCCTTCTCCCCTTCCTCCACTTTCTCCTCCCCACTCGTCCCGGTTCTGGGATAGATACCTCTTCCCCCTTTCTCATCTCTTCGCTCTCCCCCTCTCCCCCCCCAACGTCCACCGGTTCCGGGAGGGTCCCCCCCTGACCTTTGTTCTCGCTTTTGTTTCTACACTCATCCGGGAAACAGTCCGGTATCCGGGAAATAGTCCGGTATGGCTCTTTTGGTTTGCTGTGCGCGCATTCGCGATGACAATTTATTTTTCCCCCTTTTTTTTATTATTACTCCTTCCTTCTCCCAGATAAGGTCCATGTTAATTGTTCCTTCTGAGAATCTATGCTGGAGTTGGCTGTTGGTGTATACTGGCATTCAATCTAACGTTTACATATAGTGCTCTTCGAGTTCATTTATGATGACCTGAACGTCCAGTCACTAGACGTTCACATATGGTGCTCTTAACGTTCATTTTCAGTCGTTCTCTTACGTTCAGATAAGGTTCTCTTAGCGTTCACTTATCGTTCTCTAAACGTTTATCTTCAGTCGTCCTCTTAACATTTACGTTTAGTGTTCTTGACTATCGTGTATTGTACTCATAACGTTCACTTGTGATACTATTTGCGTTCACTTAAAATGCTCTTAATGCTCACTTATGATATTCTTAACGTTCCCGTATTGTGCTTTACGTTCACACATGGTGCCCTTAACGTTCACTTATAATGCTCTTAATTTTAGAGTTCATTTATAATGCTCTTAACGTTCCCTTATAATCGTCTTAGCGTTTACATATGCTCTTAAAGTTCAATTTTCATGCTCTTCACGTTTACAAATGATCTTAACGTTCACTTATGGTACGCTTAACGCTCACTTAAGATACTCTTAATGTTCACTTTCAGTGGTCCTCCGTTGCTTTTCAAAATGAGCATCACGTCCTAAACCTCATTCTGGATTTAATCTAAATTAAGTCTTAATTCTAGACATTTATTTAATTTAATCATCTATTTTTTTTTCTCGTAATTTGGCCCGACTTTTGCTCAATTTCATCGTCATTATTATTATTACTATCATTTTTCCTTCCTTGTGTCGTAATGGCATTTGGGCTTAGTACTAAGCGTTGCCTTTTATCAAATTGTTTCGGATTTCCTCCCATTCTTTTTCGCCGATGGTTTTCACAATGCTCTTGTGACCGAACGAAAGCTAGTAGGAATTTGGTATCGTTCTCCACAACTCTGTTTTTGTTTGTGTTTTCTCTTGCTTAGCAATTGGATTTGGGGGATTTTTATTTTCGCGGAATTCAGTATCCCACATTTTGTTTTCTCCTTTCTGACTCTTATCTAATTTCAGAATGACCAAAATGGTACAAGGGGTCAAAATTTTGCCTAGGAAGACGGACTTATAAGCACCTTAACTTACACTCTCTAGAAAGACAAAGTGTGTAGGGTGATCTAATAGAGGTATTCAAATGTGTTAAGGGCTTTAACAAGGGTGATGCAGATAAGGTCATCATATTAACACAGCAGGGCAGGACTAGTAGTAATGGGTTTGAACTGAAAATTTTTTGGTTTAAGAAGGAAATAGATAAGAACTGGTTTGCCAACAGAGTGGTTAATGAATGGAATAGACTTAGTAACCATGTAGTGAACGCTGAAACTATCAGATGTTTTAAAAAAAGATTAAATAATTCTATGGCTGGAGGATGATAGCTAGTAAGGGACATGGAAATATCTAATATTGGCCTTATGATCTCTTGCATTCTACTGCATTCTTACGTTCTTATATTTTACCGTTTCTGAAGTAAACAGGTTTTTATGTATCTTTGTACATATACACAAAGGCTAATTTCCACCTTATAATAGAAACAACGAGTCAAGATACACACCTACATCCAAACGTCTCTTTAACTTTTCTTCTTAACTGACTATCTCATATGTTCTTAACCTCTGTATTTCACAGCTACCCGATATCATTCATATCTATGTATAGAAAGATATGAGAATATTTACCACACGTGGAAAACTCAGACCTACTTCTGGAAATAGCAAAGAAATAAGATTATGTGAAATGAATTTAATAAGAACATAATTTACCTTGTATATCTGGAAATGACTTGAAATTATATTTGTCATATTTATGACATTTAAGAAAGGGACGGGGATTGGGACTAGGCATCCTTCTCCTTGTAGCCCCACAGGGGACATTCCTAAAAGAAAAAGTAAAGGCATAAGAGGGTCTAGGAGTTTTCCGACCAGCACCCTAAGGTTTGGGTCTTTTAATGTGCGTGGATGTGGTACAGATGAGAGTAAAAGGGAAGAGATAGGTAGTATGTTTGTGAGAAGAAAGATGGATGTGTTGGCTTTGAGTGAAACTAAGTTGAAAGGGAAGGGTGAGTGTAAGTTTGGAAGAGTAAGTGGGAGGTTATCAGGAGTGAAGAGAGGGCGAGGGAGGGAAGGGGTGGCTATTCTAGTAAGTGAAGAGATAGGTAAACGTGTGGTGGAGTAGAAGGAGATTTCCTCAAGGATAATGTGGATGAAGGTGAAACTGGGAAAGGAGATGTGGGTCTTTGTAAGTGGATATGGGCCTGGCAGTGAGAAGAGTGTAGAAGAAAGGGAGGCCCTTTGGATAGATTTAAATGAGTGCATAGAGGATTTAGGGAGAAATGTCAATGTATTATTACTGGGAGACCTTAATGCTAGGGTAGGAAATGGTCCAATTGATGGAGTGGTTGGGAAATGTGGAGTTCCAGGAAAGAATCGTAGTGGAGAGTTGATGGTGGAAATGTGTCTAGAAAGAGAGTTGATGATAGCAAATACAGTGTTTCGGAAGAAAGACAAGCATAAGTACACATGGGAGAGGGTGGTGGAGGGAAGGGTGGTAGATAGAGCGTTAATTGATTATGTAGTGGTAAATAGGATTATGATAGGAAGAGTTAAGGATGTACATGTGCTAAGGGGAGAGGGTGGGGGAATATCAGATAATTTTTTGTTGGAAGGTAAGTTGAGAGTGGAGGATAGACGGAGAAAGAGGAAAGGGACAAAAGATAGGGAGGTTCTTAGAGTGAACTATTTGAATGAAAAGGAGAAGGAGAAGGAGTACAAAAAGAAGCTGAAGGAGGAGTGGGAGGGAGTGAAGGATAGAGTAGAAGTAGGTGTGGAGTAGGAATGGGGATGGTTCAAGGAGAGAGTCACAAAGTGTGCAAGGATGGTGTGTGGAACAAGAAGGACAGGAGGAAATAGAAGGAAGGGTAGTGAATGGTGGGATGAGGAAACAAAGAAGGTTGTAGATGAGAAGAAGCGAGCTTTTACAGATTGGTTACAAAATAGGACGAGGGAGTCATATGAGAGGTACAAAGAAAAGAAAAGAGAAATAAAGAAAAAGGTAAAGGAGGCAAAGAGGAGAGCAGATGTGAAATGGGGTAAGAGTATGACAGAAAATTTTGAAAGTAATAAAAAGATGTTTTGGAAAGAAATTAAGAGAGAAAAAGGAGGCGAATCAAGTAGAGAAGAAAATATAAAAGGTGCAGATGGAGAGATGATAATGGAAGAGAAGGCAGTAAGGGGAAGATGGGCAGAATATTTTAGGGAGTTGCTAAAAGTGAATGAGGATAGGGAGGGAAAGATAGCTGTTGAGGAAGGACGGGAGAGGACAGAAGACAGGGGTGAATGGAAAATGGTTGTATATGGATAATGTTGTGATGCATGAGGTGCAATGGGCGAGGGTTGGGGGGTGAGGTAGTATGTGTGAGCAAAATTTGACGCAACCCGAAGGGATTTCTCCCCGTCTTCTCCTTTTATGCAATGGGGGGGGGCGGAGAGGGGGGTCGCCGATTTAATGAAGCGGCCTTGCTGTGGATGTGCTGTGTCTTGTGACACTGCTTCTGACTCAGGGCAGTGGACAAGGTGCAGGGATGACCAGGAGGTGCTAAGATAAGAGGGAAGAGGGAGGGTGGAGGGGTGTGGAGTGTATCTAGGGATGGAATGGGTGGGAATGATTTTATGCCTTTTCCTTTTTGGCTACCTCTCTTGTAAGGGTGAAAAAGCCTTGGTATATGTATGTATGTATATTTATGACGCTATATATTTAAAAATTTGTCACAGGATCCTCCCTCCTTTCTAAACTTGTTCGATTTCACAAATATGTAATTAACCTAGATTGCATAATCATGTAAATCACTACACCAAGCTGCCAACATCCGTCCACTCAACTAACCCAAACATAAACTGCACTCCAAACATCTAGAAAGTCTGCACCAAACACGAACATATAATTCGACCCATAACACCCAATATACACCGCATAGACTAGTATTTACCCTCCGCGTCTCCCTCTTATGTGAACATTGCCCGATATGATATTTACTGTTACACACAGTCAGTAAATTGACTTCTTATATGAAATAAACACAAATTTCCACACGCACAAAGATACACACATGTTTTTTCTTCTACTAAAGTTCACTTCATTTCTAGCTTTCTTTCAGGCTGCATCTTCTAACTTCAGTTTACCTCTCACTATCCTATTTTCGTTTCTCTGTTTTTCTCTACAACTATGCCTCTAACCTTCCCCCCCCCCGCTTTCGTTGGTTTCTAGATAGGTGAGTGTTGATCATCCTCCCTCCTAAGCCGCTTACTAGTAATAACATTCTATTTTCAGACTTATCTAAGAAAACGTGTTTATGAAATTTCCTAGCTGTTTTTTTAATTGTTTTTCGCACGAATCATCAGCTCAGCTCTCTCCTTCAGAGTCTATTCAATATTTTTTTTCTTGAAGATTTTTTCTTTATTTTTTTGTTGAAGAACAATCTTCTTAAAAAGCAAGAGTTGTTTAGTACATAAATCCTCGAATTTTTTTTGTTGCGTCTCAGTAGTATAAGTATTCACCTTTATATGTGATGAAAGAACGAGGACTCTTTAGAGAAGAGCCTTGAAGGCTGAAGTTGTTATTTGGTCTTCTGAAATGGAGATCTTATATCAAAATTCATACTTTTGGTCGCTACTTGTAGCGGAAGTCGGTTCGAGTCCTACTTGGCAGAAGGTGAGCTCGTAGTGAGAGAAGACTACATGGAAGATTACGTTAAATTCTTTTCCTAAAAAAAAGCTCCTCTTGAAGGAGGCATCGTTCTAGGTACCCTCTGAGAAGGAGAAATCGTGATGTTAAATCGAACCAAAAACCCATAATAATAAAAGACTTATTACAGAAGGAAGCAATACGTTTCTTGTGTTGACTAATAAAATATCAAATCAAAGTATCGACATAAATTTATATCTTCCTCATAAATTATTAAATCACAAAGTACAACCTTCACGTACAATTCAATATGTTGCAGACAAAATAATAATTGTCTTTGCTTGGGTGGAAATGTCTTCATATTTGTCCATTATTTGCATGCAACAAAGTTTTCCCACTCCCCTCCCCTCGCACCCCCCCGCTCTCCTCCTCCTCTCCCCCTCCCCCTTCCCTCCTTCCCCCTCCTCGTTGCCGTGCATTGCAACAGTCTTTTCATATTGTTTCGCCCAGAGTGAAGATGTTTCGCACGCAACTCGGGCAGAAAGTGATGTCAACTTCATGAATTATTCAAACTCCACACAAGAACACAACAGATCAGCTCTGTGTTGCAAATATTACATTGGTTCCGAACACATAAATTCTTGGATTTTGGTTTTGGATTTTGGTTTTTGAGGTGCGGCAATAGAATTTGGGTCCACAATGCCCCCAGTCTTATTATAACCCCCCCCCCCCAAAAAAAAAAATCTTCACTCATTAACAAGCTATATAAATCGTTAGTTCGTCCACATTTGGAATATGCTGTTTCCGTATGGTCACCGAATCTCATTAAAGACATTGACAGACTGGAAAAAGTACAACGGCGAGCCACAAAACTGATTCCAAATATCAAAAATAAATCATACGAAAATCGACTTAAGCACATGAATCTGTTTTCCCTAAAAAAGCGTAGACTCAGAGGTGACTTGATACAGGTCTTTAAGATTTTAAAGGGAATTGACAACATCAAAAGTGACCAAATTTTCACATTGAATGAGAATCAGACAAGAAACAATGGTCTCAAACTGTCCGGAAATAGATTCAATTTGGAAGTAGGTAGAAACAACTTTGCCAACCGTGTAGTTAATGAATGGAATAAACTTCCTGCACAGGTAGTGCAATGTAGTTCAGTTCGAAGCTTTAAGAATCATTTAGATAAATACCTAAGTAAGATGCTGTAATTATTATAATTCATGTTATATTATTTGTTTTTGTTTTGTTATAATTTGTCTGTCTGATTTTCATTTATTATTAGTTATATGTCAATTTATTATCATTTACTATTTACCTGTTTGTTTGTTATTCAACTATACCAATGCATTTATTTATGTATTTTAATTGTTATTTACATTGTTATAGTTTTAATTTATTATTAATATGATTTTTTTTTTTTTTTTTTTTTGCATCCGACCTAGATATGGATCAAAAGGTCTCCTGTCGGCATGCTTTGCCTTTGTAATCCTTTGTAAAGTGCAATTACATGTTAGATACAATATCAGTATTCTTTTTTGTGTCTTTACTAAAAATGTCCCCTTTTCATTATGTTCTTACCGATAAGAAAAAGAAAAGTAAAACCATACCAAGAGACGATGAGCTGTGACGAAGACCGCCACCTTTGCCCTCTCCACTAGGAATTCTAAGCCAAGTTGCAATCAGCTGTAGTTGCTGGGTTCGATAATAAGTTCTTTACATTATTGGGAACGCGATTTAAACCAACTCGTTAACCTCTTAACTGTCACATGCCCTATTTCCTATCCTGGTAACTGTCATCCCCTTCCCTCCTCTGCCTCAGTTCATTATATAAGACAACAGGGCAGGACTCGCAGTAACGGATTTAAACTATACAAACTTAAATCTAAGAAGGAAATAGGCAGGGATTGGTTTACTAATAGGGTGGTCAACAAATGGAACAGACTTAGTAACCATGTATTGAACGCTCAGACTATCAGTTGTTTTAAGAAATGGTTAGGCGACTTTATGGATGGGGATGGCATGTGGTAATGGACATAGAACTGCCTAGTGGTGGCCTCATGGTCTCTTGCAGTCTCCTTCGTTCTTATGTTCTTATGTTCTCAGTGGTTCTATACCTATGGGCCAGGGTCCACTGAGGACCCACAGAACATGTCCAAGTGGTCCACGGCGCATTTCCAAATGCACCATAGTCTTCTCATCCTTCGTTTAATCCAGTGGTTCCCAACTTTTTTTTTCAGTTTTACAACTACACGTAATAAGTTCACCTTAATCCTAATGACGGGTACCGCAATGTTTTCTTGATTTTATTTTATTTTATTTTATTTCTTATTTTTTTGTCACCCCTCCATTACCCCCGAAATTTTTTTACCTTCCCCCCAGGGGATAATTTACCCACAGTTTGGGAACCACTGGTTTAATCGATAAACTCTTCTTCTCCAACACAATCCACATCGTGCTATCTAACCCCACACAAGGTATGCCCACTTTTACCTTTATTTTTATTTATTTATTGATTTATCTATTTATTTATTTTTTTCAAGAATGAGTTGGTGGTAAAATTTCGTCCAGAATGATTTGGTAGATTTTTTTTTCAAGTATGATTTGAAGTATTTTTTTAAGAATGATTTTGTGACAGGAAAATTTCTCCAAATGTATTTTTCAAGTGTTGGCCAGTGGTGCCCTTTATCATCGTGTACTGTTACTCATATAACAAATGATCAATCTTTTGTTCTTTGAAAAAAAAAATCTACAAATGTCAAATTAACTACCCAAACAGTCCCACCATATAATGAACATAATTTTTTCTAAAAAGTCTTAGATTATTAATACTTGTAATCATCACGTGATATATCAGAAAAAATAAAAAATAACCACACAATTCCTACCTTTCCCCACTCACCAAATTTCACCCAAACCACACGTCCAAATGTTTGTGTGTGTGTCTCCTACCTACAGTATAGCCATAAATCAACCCAATTACACATCCATCCATCCATCTCAAACTCAATTAATCACTATTTCAAATGCTCCCCAAAGCCCCTCATTTTTCCATCCATTTGTGGCGTCATTCGAAAGCCTTTCAGTCATCCACTCAGCCATTCATCCACTTTTTTTTTATTTAACATCCAAAAAACAGACCACGGTGCAGATAATTATCACGGTGTTTCATCCACGCATCCATTTATAAGCCATGTCAGGCAATCCGTCTGTTACTAATATGACTACCATCAACATATTCATTACATAATTATTTGATGTATGGAATTAAACACATTTTTATTGAAAACTTGATCCTAAAAAAACAAAAATAGAGCGTCTACTACACTTTTTGTTGTTGTTGAACGCCTAACAAACCCTCTTGAATTTGAAGCTTAAGAATACAATATCGATGATCTTTTTGAGAAGAGAACATTATATTTAGAATTATGAATTTCATAAAAAGAGGTGGTCTGAATACTCTCCGGTTGTTCGGGATTATAAAGATCAAATTATATCCATTCGAAAACTAAAAACGAAATAGGAGACATGTCACAAGAGTATATAGTTATTTCTCATTAGTTTTATATTACAAAACTATTATGTTTGGCGAGCAATAAGCAAGGAATATAAGACACCGAGGCAAAAATTCAGTGGTGCAGAATCTCATTAATTAGCTATGACTGATTATTCGTAAACTGATAGGATTGCAAAGTTATTATGTTTTTTGGAAATCATAATCAAAAAAGGATAACAAAGGAAAGGTGTCATATTTCCCCCCAAAAAAGGAAAACAAACGAGGAAACAAACAAACA
>NC_134783.1:21693659-21701159 GCF_046742065.1 Oratosquilla oratoria | reverse complement strand
ACACACACACACACACACACACACACACACACACACACACACACACACACACACACACACACACACACACGAGGACAATACATGTTACCACTTAATTAACACCCCATCTCACCCTGATTCCTCTCTCCCTCCCTATTGCCTTCGGCTGAATAAAGTCTCCAGCCGTTAACCAAAAGTAAATATCTAAACCACTTCATCGACTTAAGGCGTCGGTAACAATGTAAGTTAAACGAGGAAGTTAATCCAGAAAATTAAAAATATGAAAGAAGAAGGGGATGAGTTAACCACGAGAAGGTGGTAAATTTGATTAAGAAGCGATTGTCAAAGAAGGATTGGGGGTGGAGGTAGGGGGAGGTAATTAGAAGATAGGAGCAAATGGTATCAGAGGTGAGCAATTAGGAGAAGCTGAATCAAAGAGCGCTGATAGGTCACATGGGGGCTTCAGATGGGCGGTTGAATATGATTAGGGATTGGTCGACTAATCACCACAATCGGGGATCGTGTTACGAAGTCTTCATGAGTCTCAGCCAATCCTCAAGATCATGATCAGTAACCACTCTTTCTGGGTCTTTTCAAGTTCAGTGAAAAACTGTGGTTCTTCAAGTGGATGGCGAGTAGCTTTACGACGTCATGACGTCACGTCGTCCGTCTTTCTCTATATTTGATTTTTGATTAGGAAAGAAATTCCAAGGTAAAATCTGCTTATCATCTCAATTAGTAAATAAATAATCATGTCTACATGTAGCATCTAAGCTATGGTGCTATTATCCACATATCTACTAAGTAAATCTAATGGAGATAGACCTGGCTATTAGAGGAACAGGGATTGATAAGTTCTTCAGAGACAATGATATTTTCTACAACAGAAATAACCCTACAAAACCTCAACTAAAATTTGTTACCCATTTCTTTTGGTAGCTTTAAACAACCCATAATTTTTTTTTTCTCTTGGTAATTTCACATCTAGTGCATCAAAAATCTAATTCCACTCGTAGTAAGGTTATTCCACAACATAGGCAACTCTACTAAACCTCAATTCAATCTTGTTACCAGTTCCCTTGGTAACATCATATCTTGTAAATAAAACAAATCTATTTCGAGTGTAACTACTATTCTGTCTCACTGGTTAATATACTGACGATTTTTAGCATTTCTGCTTACAGTGATGAGTCAGGAAAATGGAGGAGAAATAAGGAAAGGTGAGGTGAAGGCAGTTATTACGATAAGAGCAAGTAAGGCACCTGGGTTGGATGGGTGTCATGCAGAATGTCTCAAAAAGAAAAGGAAGTACAGTGATGATGGACTGGCTGGTGAGGTTATTCAATGTTTGTTTAAGACAGGGTAGAGTGCCGGAGGACTGGAGGAGTCCCTATATAGTTCCACTTTACAAGGGAAAAGGGGACAAGTGTGAATGTATTAGTTTCAGAGAGATAAATTTGCTAAGGGTAGTTAGGATGGCTTATGGGAGGGTCTTGATTAAGAGGATTAGGAGAGGAACAAAGAAAGTAATTGGTGGGGAGCAAAGTGGATTTAGGACAGGTAGGGGTTGCGTGAATTAGATTTTTGTGGTAAGACAGATACGTGAGAAAGCTTTAGCAAAAGGTAAAGATGTTTTATGGTCCTTTTTATGGATTTGGAAAAGGCTTATGATAGGGTAGACAGGAAGACACAGCAGATATAAGGGATTGAGGAAGTTAGTGACAGAGTTTGGGAAGGTGTGCGAAAGAAGGAAGTTGAAGATAAATGTAGGTAAAAGTAAGGTGATGAGATGTACAAGGGGAGAAATTGGCAGCAGACTGAAAATGAGTATTAAGGGAGAGAGACTGGAGGAAGTGGATAGTTTTAGATACTTGGGTGCGAATGTGGCAGGAAAGGGAGGAGTGGAGGTGGAGGTAGAATGTAGATTGAGAGAAGCGAGTAAATGCCTTGGGGTATTAAAAAGTGTAATGAGAATTAGAATTTTGGAAATGAGTGCTAAGAGGAGATTGTATAAAGGAGCGATTGTGTCAACAGCACTGTATGGGCCACAAACATGGAACATGAGAAAGGAAGAGAGGAGGAGTTTGAATGAGTTTGAGATGAAGTGTCTGAGAAATATGATAGGGGTTGCTAGGCTGGATAAGGTGAGAAACGAGGAGGTGAGGAGGAGAGCGAGGGAGTTAGGAGATAGGAGTGATAAAGGAATATTGGGAAGGTTCGGACACATGGAAAGAATGAGTGAAGAAAGATTAGTAAAAGAGGTGTGGAAGGCAGAGGCAGGAGTCAACATGAGGGGGCGACCTAGGAAGAGATAGATGAATGGGGTAAAAGGAAGGGAGAAGACAAAAGACAAGGGTGAATGGAGAATGGTTGTGTATGGATGATGCTGTGATATATGAAAGGAAGTGTGTGGGGGTGGGGGTGGGGTTGGGGGAGATTGTGTGAAAATATGATTTGACGCAGCCCGAAGGGATTACTCCCCGTCTTCTCTTTTTCTACATGAGGGGACTGAGAGGGGGGTGTCGCCGATTTAATGAAGCGGCCTTGCTGTGGATGTGCTGTGTCTTGGGAAAGATGCAGGGATGACCCGTCATCCAGGAGGAGCCAAGATAAGAGGGAGGGAGTTGGGTGAATGGGAGTAGAGTATGTGGGGATGAAATGGGTGGGAGTGGATTTTATGCCTTTGGCTTTTGGCTACCCTCCTTGTTGGAGGGAAAGAGTCTTTGGTATATGTACGTATGCTAACGTATCATTTGTGATTATATACGAGTTATCAGATCCTTTACACTTGAAACACATTCGACACATTCACAAATCTTAACAACAATAATACTTGCATCATCATCTTCATCATCTACGCCATCCACCCATCCACTCATTTCCTTTAATTCTCATCCAGAAAGATATATTTCAGGTTCAATGAACACTAATAATCCTATTTTGGATTCCAGTCCGTTAAATCTATCCTAATTACTCCTTTGAATGAGCTAATAGGCTTTCATATTTATTTTGGCTATCAAGAGGAAATTTCGTTCAGTTCTGGAGAATCCGTTACGTTCTCTATTGGTTAGGAATCACGTCTGCCATGGAGAAGCTTTGCTCAGTGATGTTTTCATGAATCTCCAAGTATCAAATGGGAAATCAGAATCACTGGGGATTACAGATAAGGTGATTAAGTCTTTTATAGATATTTTTTTTTCTTGTACACTCACATTCTGTGATACCAGTAACAAGAATCCAGCCTACCATATTACCCAATCATTACGTCGTTTCAAGTAATTTTCTTTTGCTAGTAAACATACACACTGTGATATGAATAGTAGGCATCTAAGCTATCATACTACTCAAGTGAAATTGTGTCTAGTAATACACTAATGCCATGTTCTAGATGCATGTACTAGTGCTTAATTACAATGTAAGAAAGGAGTAAGGTAATACACGTCAGATTTGATGATCCCAAATCTCACAGAGACATCTGTTGCATTTGGAGTGGAATTGCTCGTTAAAAAAATCATGCTCGTTAACACAAAATTATAATTAAAATAATTAGCAAATAAGCAGATCCTAATCAGTCAGAATATTTCATCAGGTTTACGTCGGTGATTTGCTGAAAAAGGCAATAATGATAATTTTAGAAAAGTCACCATATTCCCTCTATTTTCTCAAAACCTTTTTCAAACCGGGTAACATATTTTCTTTTTTTATTCTGGCTTGTCATCAAACTATTCTATTCACATCAGTTTCACCCCTTTGGTCAAGAAGGAGTGTTAGTAAGTCTACTTGGTGGCACTTGTTGATATAAATTCTTGGTCAATGAAGAATGGTTGTATATGGATGATGTTGTGATCAATGAGGTGGAATGGGTGGGGGATAGGGGGGTGAGGGAGTATATGTGAGAACAATTTGACGCATCCCGAAGGGATTTTTCCTCGTCTTCTCCTTTTCTGCATAAGGGGACTGAGAGGGGTGTCGCCGATTTAATGAAGCGGCCTTGCTGTGGATGTGCTGTGTCTTGCGACACTGCTTCTGACCCAGGGCAGTGGACAGGATGCAGGGATGACCCGTCATCCAGGAGGTGCCAAGATGAGAGGGAGGGAAAAGGGTGAAGGGGAGTGGAGTGTGATGTAGATGGAATAAGTGGGAGTGGTTTTTATGCCTTTGTTTTTTGGCTACCTCCCTTGTAAGGGGAAAAAATCCTTTGGTATATGTATGTATTTTTTTGGTGTAAAATCTTCGTATTACTTATCAGTATCACTTTTTGGTGTTTTCTTTTCAATAACAATATTTCTCTCTTAATCACAACTATTAACATTTTATAAATTTGTCCTGGCTGCCGCCAGATGATTTTATTCAACATAGCAGAGGGGTCTAAGCCAATGTTTACCAGACTTTTTTTTTCTATCAGGTGACCCCTAATATGATTCACATGATATCACCATAACCTCACTAATCTATTTATATACGTGTTAATATATATGACTAGCTGTTGACTATAAAAAGTAGGGGACAAGTATAATGAATATATGTGTAAGAAAGGTAATGTAAGGTTATAAAATACAAAGTTAACATCATTGAATTTTATTATAGCAATATGTATTTAGAAGCTTGATTAATATAACATACAAGGTGTCTTGGTGATCCTAGGAAAAACGCTTAGCAACCACAGGATTGGGAAACAGTGTTTAGGCTACAATTTCTACACATCTCAATCAGATGCCAATTGGTGAGCAGGTCCCTATTCCATGGACATTACCATAATATCAATTTATCCTTCTCACCCTGGACTCGGTAACAAATCATATTGCTACCTCCGGCGATGAGGCGTTCTATTGGTATATCATTCCCGTCCGCCCCAATATTACAGAATTACAAATTCATTAATGCTTCATCTCGCTAACAAACGAACTTACCCTAGATAATCTCGTTACTGAAATCATACATTCGTGTACAGGCGAGTCGTCGTTTTACCTTGTTATTGATAAAGCATCTCGTGCATTTGTCTTCATATCAAGATAACAGGTCAGGACTTGTAGTAATTGGTTTAAATTGGACAAATTTAGGTTTAAGAAAGAAATAGGGAATAACTGGTTATACCAACAGATGAGTTAACGAATGGAATAGGCTTGAGCACTGAAACAATTAGCTGCTTTAAGAGAGGATTAAATAACCTTATGGCTAAGGATGGCGAGAAGAAAGGGATATGAAACTGCCTAGTATAGGCTTTATGGTCTCTTGCAGCCTCCTCACCAGTATTAGAAGCTTCAGACTTCACACCGAATTCGGGAAATACAGAACTTAGTAACCATGTAGTAAGCGCTGAAACTATGAGTTGTTTTAAGAAACGAATAGACAACTTTATGGATGGGGATGACAGGTGGTGATGGATACGGAGCTGCCTAGTGTAGGCCTTATGCTCTTTTGCAGTCTCCTTCATTCTTATGTTCTTGCTTAAAATGTGGACTCACCAAGAAGATAATTCCCCTCACTCTCCAAACTATACATTATATATAAAGGCTTTCACTACCCATTTCAAAGAGCGATGGTGTGCGTAATCGGTAGCGTGCTGGTCTCGCATTTGCTTACCTTAGTGTTCGAGTCCAGCACTTTACTCTGACTCCCGTCAGTGAGTGTTTGTTTCCTTCCCCAACAGTCCCTAAAGCGGATAGGCGATGGCTTCGGCCGCAGGTAGGAGCTTCTACAAAGACAAAGATAAAATAGAAGGACGCTTAAGAAATAAAAGAAAAATAAAGGAAAATGAAGGGAAGCATGTACATTCAGAGTTAATTGAGGTAGTAGGGAGGAATACATAGTAAATTAGGGTTATTTACATAAGCTACAGCTCCTATGGACCTTAAGATTCTGAGTTGTCTTGTTTTCTGTCACCCTGCCCTAACAGTCTGTAAAGCACTTAGGGCAAAGGTGACTTTCGGCCGTAGGTACACTTCTTCTTTTAGAATATCAATGGTAACAAACTTCCTCGTCCATTTCGCCATTCCAGTTAACAGCAATTGCCCCACCGTATATTGTAACATAAGGCTTTGTTTTGTCCTCCCTTGAAATGATCAACAAGCAACATGCATCATAAAAATTGCAAGATGCAACATGATATATAAAACACGAAACATGGAACAAGTAACACGAAACATGCAACATGTAAAACTAAGCATTCAACATTCTACAAGAAACATGCAACTTACAACACAAAACATTCAACGTACAACACGAAACATGCAACACGCAACACACACACACACACACACACACACACACACACACACACACACACACACACACACACACACACACACACACACACACACACACACACACACACACACACACACACACACACACACACACACACACACACACACACACACACACACACACACACACACACACACACACACACACACACACACACACACACACACACACACACACACACAAATCAACATTTGTTCTAATACTTTGTTGGGCACCAGATAAAAAAAAACTACTGCTATTTTAAGGCCATAGCCTGTATAGATTCTTGGATAAACATCCCAAAAGGGTTTTGGCTAATCGGGTGGCGATATGTATATATTCTGTTGGAGTCATTGTCTAATAGGTGGGGTGTGGACCGGTTTGGTCCATATTCAGCATTGGAGTCCACTCCTCAGGTGAATGAAAACGTGTGGAATTTGTCAAAATGAGGTCTATACAAGGCGGCACTGTATCAAAGGGCTTCGTCCGTTCCTTTTGAGGTTAAACTTCTGTTATTGTTTCCTCGATTGTATTTTTGTTTTGCTTGTTGTTAGGTTGTTTTCTTCAACGAAAGGAAGTCCCATTGCACAGCGAAAGAGTCAAACAAACCTTGTTTAAAGTCTCACTGTCATTCTTAGTTTGTTCTGTTTGTCGTCGGACAATTGTATTTACCCGGGGGGAAATGCCTTGTGCAGCCATAGGGCATTCATGGATATTTGGCCATTTTGAAGAAACTCCAAAATATGAATATTCCGTTTACTTCTGCTTAATATACCCTTCACTGCATACGATCTATCCTACAATCTCTTTGAGTATTATCATCACATTAATTTTGCGAGAGAGAGAGAGAGAGAGAGAGAGAGAGAGAGAGAGAGAGAGAGAGAGAGAGAGAGAGAGAGAGAGAGAGAGAGAGAGAGAGAGAGAGAGAGAGAGAGAGAGAGAGAGAGAGAGAGAGAGAGAGAGAGAGAGAGAGAGAGAGAGAGAGAGAGAGAGAGAGAGAGAGAGAGAGAGAGAGAGAGAGAGAGAGAGAGAGAGAGAGAGAGAGAGAGAGAGAGAGAGAGAGAGAGAGAGAGAGAGTGTGTGTGTGTGTGTGTGTGTGTGTGTGTGTGTGTGTGTTGGTGGATAGCTCTCGCTCACAGACACATCAGTACCTTTCACAGTGTTGAATATTTCTCTTTGAGCAGCTCGGTATGCAATTGCAATACATTGGTATGAGCGTGGACCGACACACATATATGAGTGACATAAGGAGAATTTAGTTTCGTCCTCCATTTG
>NC_134783.1:21653659-21686159 GCF_046742065.1 Oratosquilla oratoria | reverse complement strand
ATTTTACAGTCCAGCTCCCTTGCAAAGTTAAAACACATATTTTTGTCCTAATTTTCAGAGTGATTTGGACATTGACGGTACTACATGTAATATTACAACTCATTTTTTATATTTGTATATAAATATTATTGTGATATCCAGAATACACGGATAAAAACAAAACGATAAATTTTGAAAAGAAAAACGACAACAACAATATTACGTCATCAGGAACTGAACCACAGTGACGTCATGTCGTATTTTATCTACCTTTTTATTTCTATTTATTTATTTATTTATTTATTCATTGCAAATTCTTTGACTATATTCTAGAAAATTATCAGTTATAGGCCAGAAAACTGGATACAATTTACTAAACAAGGTATCATTTTAGGATTCAATGGTAGAAAGTGTTTAACAGGGCTGGCATAAGGTTTAAAAGTACGACCCTCGGCCTTCTCTCCATTTTTCCAGCTTTGCTGTCCTTCCATCCCTTCTTCTGGAAGTTCGGGGATGGAAGGACCAGCTGTTTTGCCATCTGTCACGCTTCCCATGTCCAGTTTCCCCTGCAGATGGTCACCACCTATGTCCGTAGGCCAATATGCATAGTCCCTCCGGTGTAAATGTGTGTGTGTGTGTGTGTGTGTGTGTGTGTGTGTGTGTGTGTGTGCGTGTGTGTGTGTGTGTGTGTGTGTGTGTGTGTGTGTGTGTGTGTGTGTGTGTGTGCGTGAGCGAGCGCGTGTGTATGTGCATTTGGGGGGTGAATTTGATGGGGTCGGCCCGGTCCCGACAGCTGTTCCTACCGCTGCACACAACTTCCAGCTGTTTGTGCAGCTTCATCTTATGCACACCTCTCCCCTGCTGTCCGGCAAGAAGACTCAAAAAGAGAAAAAGAGAGAAAAAAAGAGAGTAAAGGCTGGAGGAAGGCAGAGGAAGAGGAAGGTGAGGATGGGGGTGCAGAATGGTCACTGGACGAACGATGTAATAAGGAACCAAGGGTGAAAATATATGGGAAATAGTGCTTTGGGTTGGGAGAAGCTGGGAGGAGGCCCCAGTGGGGGGGGGGGAGAATGGGGGAAGAGGAGGAAGAGGAAGAAGAGGAAGAGGAGGAAGACGAGGAAAAGGAGGAGGTGAAGGAGGAATGGAATGAGGAGGAGTACACAGTGACAGTGAGAGAAAAATGAGGTGGATAAAAATAAATGTACTAATAAACTCTTGCTCGTCCTTGCAAATACCATAATTATGTGCATAACAACAAATGATGAAGACATGGACATTATGAATAGAAGAAAAAAGAAAATAAACAAGAAATGGAGACGGAATGAACGAAATATGATGAGAGTTTGTAAAACAAAAAAGAAAGAAAAAATAAAGCAAGAGAGAGAGAGAGAGGGGGAGAGGGAGAGAGAGAGAGAGAGAGAGAGAGAGAGAGAGAGAGAGAGAGAGAGAGAGAGAGAGAGAGAGAGAGAGAGAGAGAGAGAGAGAGAGAGAGAGAGAGAGAGAGAGAGAGAGAGAGAGAGAGAGAGAGAGAGAGAGAGAGAGAGAGAGAGAGAGAGAGAGAGAGAGAGAGAGAGAGAGAGAGAGAACGCCAGAAGCAAATCAAGATTGAAAGAACGGGAAAAAAGAAAGCGAGGGATGATGAAAAGATGATAAGAAATATTCGCGACATATGAAGACAAACGAGGGAATAAAACGGAGGAAATAAAAGAGAAACAAGCAGAACGAAGGAAGGAGGGAAAAGACAGCGGAAAAAAGGGTGATAGGATTAGAGACAGGAGAGAACGAGAAGACCTGTGCAGAAGAGAGAGAAAGAGAGAGAAAGAGAGAGAGAGAGAGAGAGAGAGAGAGAGAGAGAGAGAGAGAGAGTGAGAGAGAGAGAGAGAGAGAGAGAGAGAGAGAGAGAGAGAGAGAGAGAGAGAGAGAGAGAGAGAGAGAGAGAGAGAGAGAGAGAGAGAGAGAGAGAGAGAGAGAGAGACAGCAACAGATAGAGAGAGAGAGAGAGAGAGAGAGAGAGAGAGAGAGAGAGAGAGAGAGAGAGAGAGAGAGAGAGAGAGAGAGAGAGAGAGAGAGAGAGAGAGAGAGAGAGAGAGAAGGTGGGGAAGAAAAAGTAAAAGTGAGTGTGAGGATACGAGGGAGAGAAGAATGAGTATCTGTTAGCAATATCCAGCGCTTCTATCCTTGTGGACAATACCGCACTGAAGAGATGTAACTAAAGTGAAGTCAAATGAGAGGTTTAAGTTCAGATAAGGGGAGTAGCAGAATGAAGGAAGAGTGAAATTGGGAAGGGTCCGGATTTTTTTTTTGAGTAGGGATTAGTCTTCAACCATAAAAGAATGGTGAGTGCTTCTGGTCCAGTGGGATGTTACTAAAGTCCTTAAAATATCGAATGCATAAAACATGCAGCCAGTACTCCATACAGGGGTAGGATGGAGAGGGAGAGGGAGAGGGAGAAGGAGAGGGAGGTGGAGAAGGAGAGAGGGTAAAGGAGACGGAGAAAGAAAGGCAGAGAGAGAGAGAGAGAGAAAGATGGAAAGAGAGAAAATTGGAGGAAAAAGGGAGGGAAAGAAAGAGAAAAATAGACAAGGAAATGGAAAGGAAAACAGAGTGGGGAATATAGAGGTAAATAGTGAAATAGAGATAGAAATATAGAGTGAAGTAGAGAATAAAAAAGTGAATAAAGAATAGAGAGGACGTTGAAGGGTTAACAGAAATAAAAAACGAAGAAGAAAATAAAGATAAAAAAGAGAACAAACTAAAATAGGAAAGAAAAGAGACAACAAAAAAAGAGGAAAACGTGAGCGAGAAAGAGAGCAAGAAAGAGAGCAAGAAAGAGAGGGAAAGTGGAACGTATGCAAATACAAACCTTATGGATGGAAATTGAGGAAAAGGACCCAAGAATGGAAGGTCTCAGCCCAATGGGGAACCTGCGCCCCCACCCCCCCAAAAAAAAGAAAGAAAAAAAGAAAGAAAAGAAAATGCATGAGCGAGGCAAAAGAGAGATCAGAGAAGTTGAGAAACAGGATCAGAAGAGGGAAACGATGCTGCAGGATGCGTGAGGGGTAGGACGAGGAACCCACGCCAAAAGGCTCTGAGAAGACTTACGCTAATATCTACAAGGCGGCAGATAATAATGATAGTTACGATGTTATTTACCATAACTTTAGCAAAGCGTTTGACAGGTGCCCCGCCAGGGAATCCTAAATAAAATCAAAGCCCATGGCATAGGAGGTAAAGTGCTTGAGTGGATTAGAGCATGGATTAGTAACAGAAAACAGCGGGTCACCATTAAGGGCGTAAAATTGAAATAAGGGAGTGTTACTAGCGGAGTTCGCCAGGGCTTGGTGTTGGGGTATTGGCTGCATGTTGTTGTGGCAAAGTAGCATGCAGTTTATGTTTTAGGTCTATACGGGGCGCCCCTGCGGACCAGAGTCACACATAATTTTGTCTGTGATAGAGGAGGACTCTGCTCACAGAGAAATGATGGCACTTTTATTATACTGCTACTGTCCCTCCGTTATGCTGTCCCCCCAACCCCTTGTTGCTGTCCTGTACCATTTCTATGAATATTCATTTCTTTGTTTCGCCTACCCTGTAGTGGGGGATACAATGCTACTACCAAGTATTCCCACTTAGATCGTAAGAGGCGAGAAAAACGGGACGGGGATTGGGACTAGGCATCCTTCTCCCTGTAGCCCCACAGGAGACATTCCTAAAAAAGTAAAGACATAAGAGAGTCTGGGAGTTTTCCAACCAGTACCCTGAGGTTTGTGTCTTTTAATGTGCGTGGATGTGGTATAGATGAGAGTAAAAGGGAAGAGATAGGTACTATGTTTGTAAGAAGAAAGACGGGTGTGTTGGCTTTGAGTGAAACTAAATTGAGAGGGCAGGGCGAGTGTGAGTTTGGGAGTGTAATTGGGAGGTTCTCAGGAGTGAAGAGAGGGCGAGGGAGAGAAGGTGTGGTTATACTAGTAAGTGAAGAGATAGGTAAACGTGTAGTGGAGTGGAAGGAGTTTTTTCAGGGTTGATGTGGGTGAAGGTGAAACTGGGAAAGGAGATGTGGGTCTTTATAAGTGCATATGGGCCTAGTAGTGAGAAGAGTGTAGAAGAAAGGGAGGGTTTTTGGATAGATTTAAATTGTGCATAGAGGGATTAGGGAGAAACGTCAATGTACTGTAGTAGTACTGGGAGACCTTAATGCTAGGGTAGGAAATAAACCAATTGACGGAGTGGTTGGGAAATGTGGAGTTCCAGGAAAGATCGTAGTGGAGAGTTGATGGTGGAGATGTGTCTAGAAAGAGAGTTGATGATGGCAAATGCAGTGTTTAGGAAGAAAGTCAAACATGAGTACACATGGGAGAGGGTGGTGGATGGAAGGGTGGTAAATAAAGCGTTAATGAACTATGTAGTGGTAGATAGGAGTATAATAGGAAGAGTTAAGGATGTACATGTTCTAAGGGGAGAGAGTGGGGGAATATCAGATCATTTCCTGGTGGAAGATAAGTTGAGAGTGGAGGATAGATGGAGAAAGAGGAAAAGGACAAAAGGTAAGGAGGTGCTTAGAGTGAACTGCTTAAATGAGAAGGAAAAGGAGAAGGAGTACAAGAAGAAGCTGAGAGAAGAGTGGGAGGGAGTGAAGGATAGAGTAGAACTAGGAGTGGAGGAGGAATGGGGGATGGTTCAAGGAGGGAGTCACAAGGTGTGCAAAGATGGTGTGTGGAACAAGAAGGACGGGAGGAAATAGAAGGAAGGGTAGTGGGTGGTGGGATGAGGAAACAAAGAAGGTTGTAGAAGAGAAGAAGCGAGCTTTTACAGATTGGTTACAAAATAGGACGAGGGAGTCATATGAGAGGTACAAAGAAAAGAGAAGAGAAGTAAAGCACAAGATAAAGGAGGCAAAGATTAGAGCAGATGTGAAATGGAGTAAGAGTATGACAGAAAATTTTGAAAGTAATAAAAGATGTTTTTGAATGAAATTAAGAGAGGAAGATGAGGCAAATCAAGTAGAGAAGAAAAGGTAAAAGGTACAGATGGAGAGATACTAATGGAAGAGAAGGCAGTAAGAGGAAGATAGGCAGAGTATTTTAGGATGTTGCTAAATGTGAAGGAGGATAGAGAGAAAAAGGTGGTTGCAGTGGTAAGTGCAAAGAAAATAACCGTGATGAGTGAGGAAAATGGAGGAGAAATAAGGAAGGATGAAGTGAAGGCAGTTGTTAAGATGATGAGAGCAGATAAGGCACCTGGTCTGGATGGATACCATGCTATTCATAGTATGCATAAATGATATAGACCACGGACTAAAATCTATTGTATCCAAATTTGCAGATGATACAATATTGTGCTGTATGACAAATCATCACTTCAATCAATTAGATATTCAAGAAGATTTAAATAAATTACAGCAATGGTCTGAAAAGTGGCTAATGAAATTGAACACAAGAAAATACAAGGTCATGCACATAGGTAAAAATAACAGTAAGTACGATTACAAGTTATTTGGAAATTCGTTAACAAAAGTGGACAGTGAGAAGGATCTAGGGGTAATTATCAGTAACGATCTCAAATCATCTAAGCAGTGTATTTCAGCCTCTGAGAAAGCAAATAAGATTCTAGGACTGATCGCGCGATCTTTTGGCTTTAAAAGCCCATCTCTCGTTAACAAGCTATATAAATCGTTAGTTCGTCCACATTTGGAATATGCTGTTTCCGTATGGTTACCGAATCTCATTGAATACATTGACAGATTGGAAAAAGTACAAAGGAGAGCCACAAAACTGATTCCAAATATAAAAAGTAAATCATACGAAAATCGACTAAAACATATGAATCTGTTTTCCCTAAAAAAGCGTAAACGCAGAGGTGACTTGATACAGGTCTTTAAGATTCTAAAGGGAATTGAAAACATCAAAAGTGACAAAATTCTTACACTGAATGAGAATCCGACAAGAAATAATGATCTCAAACTGTCAGGTAATAGATTTAATTTGGAAGTGGGTAGAAACAAATTCGCCAACCGTGCAGCTAATGAATGGAATAAACTTCCTGCAGAGGCAGTGCAATGTAGTTTAGTTCGAATCCATAAGATTCGTTTAGATAAACATTTAAGCAAGATGCTGTAACGACTGCCATTTATTTTATATAATTTGATTATCTGTTTGTTATTATTTGTCTATTATTTGCTTGATTTCCATTTATTATTATTTATTTGTCAGTTTATTCTTATTTACTATTTACCTGTTTGTTTATCATTTAAATATACCTATGTATTATTTGTTTATTTATTATTATTCATATTATTAAATTTTTGATCTTATTTTATCTATTTTTTATGATATATATATATTTTTTGAATCCGACCTAGTTATGGAACAAAAGGTCTCCTGTCGGCATGCTCCGCCTTTGTAATCCTTTGAATGTCTGAAAAAAGGAGGCGCAGTGATAGTGGGCTGGCTGGTGAGGTTATTTAATATTTGTTTAAGAGAAGGTAAAAGGGGACAAGTGTGAGTGTAGTAATTTCAGGGGGGATAGCTTGCGTGTAGTTGGGAAGGCTAATGGGAGGATCGTGATTGAGAGGATTAGTAGAGGAACAGAGGGAATTATTGGTGAGGAACAGTGTGGATTTAGGACAGGTAGAGGTTGCGTGGATCAGATTTTTGTGGTAAGGAAGATATATGAAAAAGCTATAGGAAAAGGTAAGGATGTTTTTTTTTGGCTTTTATGGATCTGGAAAAGGCTTATGACAGGGTAGATAGGAAGGCACTATGGGAGGTTTTGCAGATATACGGGATAGGAGGAAAGCTTTTAGGAGCTGTCAAGAGTTTTTACGAGAGTAGTAGAGCGTTTGTCAGGATTAGAAATAGAGAGAGTGGGTGGTTCGAGGTAAAGGCGGGACTTCGTCAGGGATGTGTTATGTCACCCTGGCTGTTCAACTTATACATTTGTGGCAGGATCAGAGAAGGGATTGAGGAAGTTAATGACAGAGTTTGGGGAGTGTGTGAAAGAAGGAAGTTGAAGATAGATATAGATAAAAGTAAGGTGATGAGATGTAGAAGGAGTGAAAGTGGCAGCAGACTGGAAGTGAGCATTAATTTAATTAATAAGGGAGAGAGACTGGAGTAAGTGGATAGATTTAGATACTTGGGAGCGAATGTGGCAGGAAAGGGAGGAGTGGGGGTGTAGGTAGAATGTAGATTGAGAGAAGCGAGTAAATGCCTTGATGTGTTAAAAAGTGTAATGAGAAATAGACATTTGGGAATGGATGCTAAAAGGAGTTTGTATGAAGGAGTGATTGTGCCGACAGCACTGTATGGGTCACAATCATAGGACATAAGAGAGGAAGAGAGAAAGAGTTTGAATGTGTTTGAGATGAGGTGTCTGAGAAGTATAATGGGATTACTAGGCTGAATAGGTTGAGAAATGAGGAGGTGAGGAGGAGAAAGGGGGTGGTAAGAGAGTTGGGAGATAGGGTAGATAAAAGAGTATTGGAATGTGTTTGGACACATGGAAAGAATGAGTGAAGAAAGACTAGTAAAGGAGGTATGAAAGGCAGATGTGGAGGATGTGAAAATAAGGGGGCGACCGAGGATGAGATGGATGGATGGGGTAAAAGGGGCTTTGGGGAAGAGGGGAATGTCCGTTGAGGAAGGACGGGAGAGGACAGAAGACAGGGGTGAATGGAGAATGGTTGAATATGGATGATGTTGTGATCCATGAGGTGGAATGGGTGGGGGATTGGGGGTAAGGTAGTATGTGTGAGAAAAATTTGACGCAGCCCAAAGGAATTTCTCCCCATCTTCTCCTTTTCTGCATGGGAGGACGGAGAGGGGGGTCGCCGATTTAATGAAGCGACCCTGCTGTGGCTGTGCTGTATCTTGCGACACTGCTTCTGACCCAGGACAGTGGACAAGATACAGGGATGACCCATCATCTAGGAGGTGCTAAGATAGGAGGGAGGGTAGAGGGTGGAGGGGAGTGGAGTGTATTGGGGATGGAATGGGTGGGAATGGTTTTTATGCCTTTGTTTTTTGGCTACCTCCCTTGTAAGAGGGAAAAAGCCTTTATATATATATATGACTTGCAAAGTGAGATTAGTGATGACAGAAAGTTTACTGACGACACAATGATAGGACGTCGTAATAGATCAGGTGAGAACGCCGGGATACTGCAGGCAAATCTTAACAAATTGTTTGCATGGTCGGTGAAAAGGCAGATGAACTTCAATATCTCAAAGTGCAGTGTGTCAAACGTAGGTTTGCACAACGTAAAAACAGTTGTAGCTTAGATAACACTTTTTTAGGGAAACAGAATGTGAGAAACAGTCCATTAGCGAGAGGAATAGAGCTAATAGGGTATTATTTATTGCTAGAACGTTTACAAAAAAAACAAAACAAAAAAACAAAAAACAGATGTAGCTATCGAACTCTATCTGGCGATAGTTAGACCCATTCTTGAATATGCAGTACAGTTTTAGTATCCGTCCTGTAGAATGGATATTAAT
This sequence comes from Oratosquilla oratoria, assembly GCF_046742065.1. NCBI lineage: Eukaryota > Metazoa > Arthropoda > Malacostraca > Stomatopoda > Squillidae > Oratosquilla > Oratosquilla oratoria. The sequence continues at coordinate 21,677,686 of NC_134783.1, read as the reverse complement.
TCACTAGAATGAGTACATGGAAGAATGGCCAAAATGATACATGGGATCAGAAATTTACTTTATGTAGGCAGGCTTAGACACCTAAACTTACACTCTCTGGAAAGAAGCACATTGCGGGGTGGTCTAATAGAGGTGTTCAACCGGGTCAAGGGTTTTAACAAGGGTGATGCAGACAACAGAGTAGAACTCGCAGTAATGGATTTGAATCGAACAAGTTGATATTTGATAAGGAAATAGTAAAAAAAAAAAAAAATTCCAATAGAGTGGTTAACGAATGGAATAGGCTTTGTAACCATGTAGTAAGCAAGGGACTATTGGTGTTTTTAAGAAAAGGTTAAACAAATTCATGGGTGGGGGTTATGGGTGGTAATGAACATGGAATATTTAAGTGTAGGCCTCATAATATTCTACACTTTCCTTCATTCTTATGTTCTTATATTTTCATGTTGAAGTTACGGCTGAAGCCGTCACCTTTGCCCAATTTTGTATTTTGGGGACTGTTTTGGCAGGTAACAAACAGCCACTGTTGAGAATCGGAGAGGAATGGGGGACTCGAACCCTCAACTAAGAAAATACAAGACCAAAACACATCCGGTGACCCCACCAGCGCGTGTAGGTAGAAGACAGAGGCGAAAGAGGTTGGATAATAGGTGAGGAAGGACGAAAGGGGTAAGCGGTAAAGGAGGTAATTAAAATGGAGATAGAGGTAGAAGAGGGAGAGAGGAGAACAGTTTGAAAGATGAGTGAGAGGTAGGAGACAGTCCCTAAGGATGTAAGCATTAGAGGCGAGGAGGCTGTAGATGGAAAAAGTGAGGTAAAAAGCTAGGAAGAGGAGGAAGAGGAAGAGGATGCAACGAAGTTCAAAATGAAAGGGGAAGGAACACAGATACCCAAAGGCAGAGAAGATGGCTGCACGTAGCGGTAGTGAGAGAAGTAGACAAGACATGGGGAGAGAGAAAAGCTCTTAGGTGAAATGAGAGAAAGGAAAGGAAAGGAGTAATGAAGGGTAATGTGTAATGGTGTGGGAGAACGCTCCAAGAGCCGTTTATTTATTTATTCTTATTTTTTATAACACAAAAAATTACTCCTAAAATCGACTAATATCAAAACTGATATATATACGTAAAACCTCCTTGTGAGCGAGGTGGGGATGGGGATGGGGATGGGGATAGGGTGGGTTCTACGTAAATATATGAGATGTACGACTTCTGCCATATATATATATATATATATATATATATAATATATATATATATATACATATATATATATATATTACACAAGGCCCAAGTGCACCAGTTGGCAAGGGGTAAGGACCGGAACAAATCCCTTTCACGCTTTTCGCCATTGTAACTTTGAGAGAAATTCGCTAGTAACAGCGACATCAATCCGATCATTTTTCTGACAGTCGCATGCAGGATTCGAACCCACTGCTATCGGCCTCCCGTAAGATCACCTTCACAGAGCCTTACGGGAGGCCGATAGCAGTGGGTTCGAATCCTGCATGCGACTGTCAGAAAAATTATCGGATTGATGTCGCTGTAACTAGCGAATTTCTCTCAGTTACAATGGCGAAAAGCGTGAAAGGGATTTGTTCCGGTCGATACCCCTTGCCAATTAGTGCAATTGGGCCTTGTGTAAAACAGGAATTGGGGTCGCAGATTAGTGATCTTTCATATATATATATATATATATATATATATATATATATATATATGCATATATACATGCATACATATATATAAATATATAGATATGTATATTATATATACATATATATATATATATATATATATATATATATTCCCAAGTATAGGAAAGATCACTAATCTGCGACCCCATATATATATATATATATATATATATATATATATATATATAGTATATATATATATATATATATATATATATACACATATATATGTATATATATATATATATATATATATATATATATATATATTATATATATATTATGACGCTTGGAGTGTTCTCCCGCGGTGCTACTCAAACGAAGGAGAAAGAAAAGGACAGTAGAGTGGAGACAAGACGTAGAGAGAGAAAAAAATTGTTAAATGAAATAAGAGAGGAGGAGAAATGGCAGAAAGAGGGAAGGAAATAAGCAAGGAATGGAAACAAGAGAGGAAGGCACAATATTTCATTTAGCTGTTATTAACCAGCGATTCAATCATCGGCGACAATCTCATGTCAGAGAGATGGAGGTGACGAAGGAGAGATTTAGGGAAGACAACAGAAACGAGGAATAAAGCTTGAAAGTGATCAATATTTTCTTAAAGAAGCGGCGAATCTTTAGCAAAGTGTGTATATATATATATATGTGTGTGTGTGTGTGTGTGTTAGGGGACATATAGATTAAAAAGTTTCAAATTTGATATCAGGTCCTTTCCATACCACGTCCCAACTCCCTACTCCCTAAACCCAAGTCCCCCCCCCTATCCAGGTCCACCCCCACCCCCCAAAGCGACCCTTCTCACACACAGTCCTACTTGCTTTCAAGCATCTTCCCTTACTGTGCGAACCCTTCCCTAACTTTCCGGCTTAGGGGGAATGGGGGAAGACAGATGGGGGAGGGGGGAAAGGGGAGGGTAAGGGTGGGGTGGGGGAGGGGGTTATCTAGAAATAAGAAACATACAATCCTGTTAAAATAAAAGAAGAGGTTGTGGTGGAGGTTGTGGGAAAGGTGTGAAGGTGTGAGTCTTGGAGAATCAAGTTAGTATAGAAGGTGCTCACACTTGTTCTACTTTGACGCATTTTATTGATTATATTCTGGTTTGACGCCAACTTATTACATAGAACTCATGTCCGGTGATATGTGGCCGTCGACCGGTGAGAAGCTTCTGAAACGTCCTGGAAGGGCAAGGGTCTTAGAGTCTGTGAAAAGAGAGAGAGAGAGAGAGAGAGAGAGAGAGAGAGAGAGAGAGAGAGAGAGAGAGAGAGAGAGAGAGAGAGAGAGGAGAGAGAGAGAGAGAGGAGAGAGAGAGAGAGAGAGAGAGAGAGGAGAGAGAGGAGAGAGAGAGAGAGGAGAGAGAGAGGAGAGAGAGAGAGAGGAGAGAGAGAGAGAGGAGAGAGAGAGGAGAGAGAGAGGAGAGAGAGAGGAGAGAGAGAGAGAGAGAGAGGAGAGAGAGAGAGAGAGAGAGAGAGAGAGAGAGAGAGAGAGAGAGTGGAGAGAGAGAGAGAGAGAGAGAGAGAGAGAGAGAGAGAGAGAGAGAGAGAGAGAGAGAGAGAGAGAGAGAGAGAGAGAGAGAGGTGATGGAGAGAGAGAGAGAGAGAGAGAGAGGTGATGGAGAGAGTGGGACGAAGATGGTCGCCTAGTTTCATTTTTCAGCTGAAGAAGGCGAGAGAAAATTTTAGTTGGAGATGGAGAAGGGGAAAGGAAAAAATGGAGGGAAAAGGGAATGGAACAGGGTAAGCGAGGGAAAGGGTAAGGAGAGAAGATGGAATAGAGAATGAAAAGGACAAAATGGAAAGGGGGAAATGGAATGGAAAAAAAAGGGAAGGGAAATGGAAGGAAAGAGAAAGGAAAGGGAAGGGAAGTAAAGAGAAAGGAAGGGAAGGGAAACGATGGAAGGGATGGTAAAATATGGGGTGAAGAGAGGAAAGATAGGGGAAAGGGAAAGGGAAGAGAAATGGAATGGAAACGAAGGGAATAGTGAGGGAGAAGGACAGAAAAAAAGAGAATAGGATTGAGAACCGGAAAGAAAAAGAAAGGAAAAGAAAAGGGAAAAGGGAAGTAAAAGCGAGGTAAAAGCGAGGGAAAAGAGAGGGGAAAGAGCAGAGAAAATGACGAGTAATCAGAAGAAAAAGAGGAAAGGGAAGAGAGGAAAGAAGAGGGATGAAAAGAGGAGGGAAAATAAAAGGAATGGAGGGGAGGGAAAGAGAGAGAATAGGGAAGAAAGAGCGGAGAAAGGGAGAGTAAGGGAAATCAAAGGGAAAGGAGGGAAATTAGAAGGAAGAAATGGGAAGTAAAATATAGTGAAAGGAAAGAAAAGAAAGGAAAGAGAAAGAAAGAAAAAGAAAGTGAAGGGGACAGAAAGGAAGAAGAGTGATGGAAAGGAGAGGAAAGGGAAGGAAAGGATAGAGAGGGGAAAGGAAAATAAAGGAAAGGTAAGATAAAGGAAAATGAAGGGAAGGAAAAGAAAGGGAGGGGAAGGGGAGAGAAAGGAACGAAAGTGAAGGAAAGGAACAGAAGAACATAAGAATGAAGGAGACTGCAAGAGACCATAAGGCCTACACTAGACAGATCCATATCCATCACCACCTGTCATCCCCATCCATAAAGTTGTCTAACCATTTCTTAAAAGAACTGATAGTTTCAGCGCTCACTACATGGTTACTAAGTCTATTCCATTCGTTGACCACCCTATTAGTAAACCAATTCTTGCCTATTTCCTTCTTAAATCTAAATTTGTCCAGTTTAAATCTATTACTGCGAGTCCTGCCCTGTTGTTTTAATATGAAGACCTTGCTTGCATCATCCTTGTTAAAGCCTTTGATCCACTTGAACACCTCTATTAGATCACCCCGCACTCTGCGTCTTTCCCGAGAGTGTAAGTTAAGGTGCCTAAGCCTCTCTTCGTAAGGCAAATTTCTGAGTCCATGTATCATTTTGTTCATTCTTCTCTGTACTAATTCTAGTAGATTGATGTCCATTCTATAGGACGGAGACCAAAACTGTACCGCATAGTCAAAGATGGGTATGACTATTGCTAGATAGAATTTGATAATTACCTCTGCACTTCTATTCATTACCGTCCTAGCAATGAAACCTAATGCTCTGTTAGGTTTATTCATGGCGGTAATGCACTGTTTCCTGGTTTTAAGGTCTGGACTCACTAGAACTCCCAAGTCTCTCTCCTACTCAGTTTTCTCTAAAAGCGTGTTATCTAAGCTATATCTATTTTCGGGGTTGTGTAGCCATACGTTTGATATGCTACACTTAGAGACATTGAAGTTCATTTGCCATTTTACCGACCATGTGAACAATTTGTTAAGATCATCCTGAAGAATCTCTGCGCCGTCTCTTGACCTAATTAGGCGTCCTATTTTAGTGTCGTCCGTAAAATTACTAACATCAATATTCATCCTATTGTCTAAGTCATCTGTGTACAGAATGAACGATAAGGGACCAAAACCGAGCCCTGGGGAACCCCACTAAAATATTGCCCCACCTGGATTTTACTCCATTTATGGTGACCCGCTGTTTTCTGTTACTGTTCCAAGCTCTAATCCATTCTAACACTTTTCCTCCTATGCCATGGGCTTTGATTTTATTTAGTAGTCTCTGGTGTGGCACCTTGTCGAACGCTTTGCTTAAGACAAGGTAAATAACATCGTAATTATCATTGTTATCTGACGCCTTATATACTTTATTGTAAAAGGATAGACGATTAGTCACACATGACTTACCCTTGGAGAAACCATGCTGTGTGTCACGAATTAAATTATGTCTCTCGATGTGTTCTCTGAGTCTATTTGCTATTATTGTTTCAAGCATTTTACCTATAACCGATGTCAAACTGATTGGCCTGTAGTTGCATATAGACGGTTTATCTCCCTTCCTAAAAACAGGAACAACGTTTGCCTGCCCCCAAGCAGCAGGCACAAAACCAGAGTCTACCGAAAGGGAAAGAGGAAGGAAGGGAAGGGAAGGAAAGTGAAACGAGGGGAAGGGAAAGAGAGGACGGAGAGACGAAGAATGGGAAGGGAAAGGTAACGAAAAGGAAAGGAATGAAGGAAACGGGGAAAGAAGGGAAGCGAAAGGAAGGAAAGGAAAAGAGAGGTGAGCTGAGAGGAAAAAGAGGAAGGTACAGGGGAGAGATATGGGAGACTGAAGAGGAGACTGAAGAGGAGACTGAAGAAGAGACGAGAGAGACATTAACTTTGAAGCAGAGAACTTCGAGTCTGAGATCGGCGGGAGGGGAGGGGGTCGCCGAAGAATAGACACAGAAAGGTTCTGCTGAAGAAGACACTCAAGAGTTCTGCCGGGAGCAAGCAGGAGGAGGAGGAGGTGGAGGAGGAGAATTATGAAGAAGAAGAAGAAGAAGGAAGAAGAAGAAGTAGAAGACGATGAATAAGAAGAAAGAGAAGAAGAAGAAGAAAGAGAAGAAGAAGAAGAAATAAAAGAAGAAGGAAGAAGAAGAAGAAGAAGAAGAAGAAGATGAATAAGAAGAAGAAGAAGAAGAAGAAGAAGGAAGAAGAAGAAGAAGAAAAAGAAGAAGGAAGAAGAAAAAGAAGAACAAGGAAGAAGAAGAAGAAGAAGAAGAAGAAGAAGAAGAAGAAGAAGAAGAAGAAGAAGAAAGAAGAAAGAAGAAGAAGAAAGAAGAAAGAAGAAAGAAGAAAGAAGAAAGAAGGAAGAAGAAGAAGAAGAAGAAGAAGAAGAAGAAGAAGAAGAAGAAGAAGAAGAAGAAGAAGAAGAAGAAGAAGAAGAAGAAGAAGAAGAAGAAGAAGAAGAAGAAGAAGAAGAAGAAGAAGAAGAAGAAGAAGAAGAAGAAGAAGAAGAAGACTGTGAGGGGTCTACTCCAGGACGTGCTGAGTAGCTGCGGCTGAAGCCGTCACCTTTGACCAATTATGCACATGAGGGACTGCTGGGGAAGGTAAAAAAACAGTCATTGATGAAAATCGGTGAGGAATGCAAAACTCGAACCCACAACTAAGCGAATGCGAGTGAAGCAAGTTTTTCTATTACGGCACTGGTATGCGACAACAGAACTCCCAAGATAATGCAGAGGATACTACATGGCGACCTTCTTAAACTTTTTACAAAGGATTATCGACCAAGCAGACTTCTTTCTGGTCGTCTAGTTAGGTTCATCTATATTTTTTTTTTGTCTGTAGAATGTAGAGGTAGATGGAATTCTAGTTTCTGTTACTAGAAAGCCTTCGCCAGAATGGGGATAGGGAGGATTTACCCTAGATTGATAAGATAGCCAGTCGGCAGTTAAGTTAAAAGTGCAAGTTATAAGCCCCAACAAGAAATTTCAGTTAGATTAACTTAACCTTTTCCCTCATTTCGATGGTTTTAAGATTCTAATGTAACTGATAAAAAAAGGACGGATATAAAATGAAAAGAAAACAAAGAAAGGAAAAAAGAAGAAGAAAAAATGAGAAAATAGGAAAGAAAGAATGGAAAGAAGAAAAAAGAAAAGGAAAAAGTAGATAAGAAAAAAGGGAGAGGAAAGCAAAAAAGAAAATAAAAAGAAAAGAAGGAAAAAGAGAGAATAAAAAAAAGCAAAAAAAAGAAGAAAAATTTAGAAAATAAAGAAAAGAAGACAAAAATATAGACAATAAAGAAAATATACAAAAAAGAAGAAGAGAAAGATGGAGAAAAGAAAAGGTGAAGCATAAAATCTTCAAAAGGAAACGGAAGGAGGAGGAGGAGGAGACATCAGCGCTGGAGGGGGACGGGGATGAAAGCGGAGGTGCAAAGCCTTCGGTAGAAGAGGAAGAGGTGGAGGAGAAAGAGAAGGGCGAGGGCGGGGAACAGAAGGAAGAGGAAAAGGAGTGAGAAAGGAGGTGGTGGAAGAGAAGGAGGAGGAGGAGGAGGAGAAGGAGGAGGAGGTGGTGGTGAGGGAAGAGGAGGAGGAGGAGGAGAAGGAGGAAGTGGTGGAAGAGGAGGGGGAGTAGGAGTAGAAAGTGGTGGAAGAGGAGGAGGAGGTGGCGGTGGAAGAGGAGGAGGAGGAGGAGGGGGTGCAAGAAGAGGAGGAGGAGAAGGAGGAGGAACAGGAGGAAGAGGTGGTGGTGGAAGGGGTAGAAGAGGAGGAGGAGGAGGAGAAGGAGGGGTGAGAAAGGAGGTGGTGGAAGAGGAGGAGGAGGAACACAAAGGAACACAAAGGAAGAACAAACAAGAGCAGGCCTACTGGCCCTAACGAGGCTGTTTGTCTTTAATAAACTAAGCTACAGTTAAGAAAACAGGGGAAAAGTTGAACTAATACTACTGCTACCATTATCCTATCCAATTACAATAAAATGCCGGGTTGTCAGATCTTTTATTGTAAGGTATAATATTTTATTTGCGGATAAGAGTCCAAATATTTACCTAAGCGATTTTTAAATGTTATTATTGTGTTACTTTTAACGACAGTGGAATGTAGCGAGTTTCACACATTAACAATCCGTTTAAAGAAGTGCTTACCTTCATTCAAAGAAAATCTTTTACCAATTACTTTAAAATCATGACGTCTTCTTGTATTTGATTGGTCTAATAAGAAGTAATCTTCGACATTGATGTTGTCAAAGCCTTTGAATATTTCAAAACCTCGATTAAATCTCCTCGCATTCTTCTTTTTGAAAGTGAGAATAAATTTAGACTTTTAAGTCTTTCTTCATGCGGCAGATTTCTCAGCCTTGGTATCATTTTAGTCATTATGTGTTGCACTCTTTCTAGTTTACTAATATGTTTCTGGTAGTATGGGGGCCAAAAATTGTACACAGTATTCGAGATGGGGACGGACCAAGGAATTATAAAGGTTTAGCAATATTTTTCTGATTTATTTTCGAAGACTCTTCTGATGAAGCCAATCAATTTATTTGCGGTTTTAATCACTTCTGAGCAATGTTGAATTGGCTTCAAGTCATTTGATATTAAAACTCCTAGATCTTTTTCTTTAGTTACTGAATCCAGTATTTCGCCATTCATTAGGTATTGGATGTGATCATTATTACTTCCAATGTTCATGCCTTTACATTTGTTAACGTTAAAAATCATTTGCCATTTGCTAGCCTAGCTTGATAATCTGTCTAGATCGGATTGCAGAGTTTCTTTCTCTTTAGTGGTTGTTACTTTACCTGTAATTCTTGTGTCATCAGCAAATTTTGATACTTTCCAGAGGAGGCCGTCGTCTAGAACATTTACATATATTAAGAACAAAACGGGCTCCAAATCTGATCCTTGTGGTATGCCACTTTTAGCGTCGAGCTCAGAGAGCCAATCTTTAATCCACTTGTGGATATTGCCAGAAATACTGTGCGTTTTTAATTTGTCGAGCAATCGTTTATGGGGAACTTTATCGAATGCCTTCTGAAAATCTAGATAAATTATATCAACATTCTACATTCCTCGTATTTGTTAAAGACGTCATGCGAGAAGTCGAGGAGATTAGTTAAACATGAGCGTTTGCTACGGAAGCCATGTTGCGAATCTTTCATAATATTATTTTCTTCTAAAAATTTCACTACACTGTCGCGAATGATGGTCTCTAGCAGTTTACACACAATTAAAGTGAGGGTCATCGGTCTGTAGTTGCCAGGTTGTGATTTATTCCTTTTCATGATTATTGGTGTTACGTTAGCACATTTCCAATCTGATGGGACTTTACCAAGTGTTAAAGATTTGTTCAAAGGGGTGAACAAGGGTTTACTGATTTGATTTTTGGCTTCTCGCAGAATTTTAGGTGAAATTTTGTCAGGTCCCGGGGCTTTATTTATTTTGAGCTTATCAATTACTTGTACGACATCACTTTCGGTAATTATGATTCAATTCAAAACGTTTTGGGACATTTTATGTTCTGGTGGCTGATACACTGAGCAATCCTCGTCTGTGAAGACGGATGCAAAAAAATTAGTTAAGGATTGAGGCCATCTCATTTTCATCATCCGTATGTTTACCTTCGTCGTCATTTAGTGGTCCAATGCCGCAGGTAAGCGTTTTCTTCTTATTCGCATAACTATAGAATTCTTTAGGGTTCAATTTGCTTGCCTCAGCAATATACTCTGCAAGTATTTTCATACTACGCTTTATCAGTGTTTTGGTTTCGCGGCGAATTCTGTCTAGTGTTAGTTTATCTTCTTGGCTTGTAGTTGATAAATACTTTTTGTACGCACGCTTTTTACGAGAGAGGATGTTAATAATTTCCCTATTCCGCCACTTCGGTTTATTTGTTGTTGGACGTCTCTCATGATAGGAAACACAGAGATTTACAGCACTGTTTAACTCCGTGGTGAAGTTTTCCCACGCTTTGTTAATATCAATCTCGTTCGAAGTTGTGCTCCAGTCTGATTTTTCTAGTAATGATCGGAGTCTATTAAAATTGACTCTACGGAAGACGGGTACTTTTCTTTGCTGATCTTAGATCAATTAGCTTCCATTTTAATTTTGAATGTGATGATACGATCATCGCTATTACTGAATATTGGGCCGACATTCACTTCATTTACAAGATTCTCTATTGTAGAAAATATTAGGTCAAGGATATTATTTTCTCGAGTAGGACTGTTCACGCATTGTTAGAAGTCACTTTCCAGTAAGTTACCATGCAAGTCTTGTCCTGTATGCGATTTCAAATCCTTGCCCTATCTCTTAACCGGTAAGTTAAAGTCTCCCATGATTACTAACTCGCAGCATTGGTTAGTTTCTACGATTAAATAGAATAATTTTTCATCATTTTCCAGCAGCTGACCCGGTTGTCTATGAACAAGTCCAATCATTACTTTAGATTTACTGCAATTGTTTTTAATTTCAACAGAAAATATATCAACATTTGCTGCCTCTGTTTTTAACAGTGATGGTTAGAGGTAGTTATGGACATACAAGATTACTCCACCACCTGTTCTATTTTCTCTCTCGCAACTGAGAATTGAGTAGCCCGGCAAACAGTATTCTGCAATAAAATCTCGAGTTGATATGCCCAACCATGGAGGAGGAGGAGGGGTGAAAAAGGTGATGGAAGAGAAGGAGAAGGATGGGAAGGAGGAGGGGGTCGAGGAGAAAGAGGTGTAAGGGACGAGGCGAGAGAAAAAGACACTGGGGAGAAGGAGGTGGAGGAGAGTGGGTGGAGAATAGAGTAAAAAGGTAAGGGAGTAGATGGGGAGAAAGGGGTGGGAAGGGTGGAGGTGGAAGAAGATGGGGTAGAAGTGGAGAGGTAGGGAGAGGATGAGGTGGGGGAAGTATTGGTATAGTGGTATTGGTATAGTGGTATTGGTATAGCGGTAATAGTATGGTGGTATTAGTACGATCGTAATGGTATTGTAGTGTTGGTGTGATGGTTTTAGTATTGGGTATGGTCTTGATGTTGGGTAAGAGGAGTTAAGAAATGAAAAAAAAATTGCTGGATATTCACGAGAAAAAGAAAACACACACACACACACACACACACACACACACACACACACACACACACACACACACACACACACACACACACACACACACACACACACACACACACACACACACCCACACACAACCCCCGAGCGCACACACACACAACACACAACACACCCGCGCACACACCCACACACACACACACACACACACACACACACACACACACACACACACACACACACACACACACACACACACACACACACACACACACACACACACACACACACACACACACACACACACACACTGTAAGAGGCTGGTAGATAAAAGTAGATAAGTAATGTAGATGAAGGGGTGGGTGGCAAGAATTTAATTTTATGTGTTGGATGTTTATAAAACACAAGCAGCAAAGCAGTTGCATAATCTCGCTCACCGTCGAAAGTTTTAAACAATCACTAGGATACAGATTTTAATGCTGATGTGACAACATTTAAACTAAGCTATTTCTGCCTTCGACATCGAGATTGCTTAAGACGTTGTAACATTCTGATTAGAGAAGGGTGGAGGAGGAGAAATATATTATGGGTACATAGGAGAAAAGTCACGCCCTTAGGGGAGACGCTTACTTGTAACCTTAAAGATCATTATATGAATAAGGTAGTGACGTCGGAGCAGAAGTGACTTAATGAGTGGATTGAGGATCCCAGGCGGGAGTCCCTTGGTGTATAATACTCGAGAAGAAAAGAAGAAAAACTATACCTCCGTTTAATCCACCCCCATTGAGAAATATTACTTACTTATACAGAAATAACTTTTGAAAGACATACTTAATTGAAAGAAATTGAAGTGAAAGAAGAAATACAAACAATATACGGGAACAGTAAACAGAATGAAACCAGTAATTACGGAGAGACACGGGTCTTGATGTTGGGTAAGAGGAGTGAAGAAATGGAAAAATTGCTGGATATTCACGAGAAATAGAAAACAAATACACACACACACACACACACACACACACACACACACACACACACACACACACACACACACACACACACACACACACACACACACACACACACACACACACACACACACACACACACACACACACACACACACACACACACACACACACACACACTTTCCATGAAAATGCATAAATACCTGGAATAGCATAAGGTTATATATTCCAAGTTGAAACAATGAATTAATTGAAAGAGAGAGGGAGAGAGAGAGAGAGAGAGAGAGAGAGAGAGAGAGAGAGAGAGAGAGAGAGAGAGAGAGAGAGAGAGAGAGAGAGAGAGAGAGAGAGAGAGAGAGAGAGAGAGAGATGAGGAGAGAGAGAGAGAGGGAGAGAGAAGGAGAGAGGAAGAGAGAGAGGAGAGAGAGAGGAGAGAGAGGAGAGAGAGAGAGAGAGGAGAGAGAGAGAGGAGAGAGAGGAGAGAGAGAGAGAGAGAGAGAGAGAGAGGGAGAGAGAGAGAGAGAGAGAGAGAGAGAGAGGAGAGAGAGAGAGAGAGAGAGAGAGAGAGAGAGAGAGAGAGAGAGAGAGAGAGAGAGAGAAAGAGAGAGGGGAGAAAGAGGCTAATGGATGGAGAGCTGGCCACTGGAAGAGGGCGAAGACTTGGCAGACGTGGGCGAAGATGGAGGAGCGTGGAAAAAGAGGGAACCCCGAAAGTTAAACTTGGGCTGGAAATGGAGCGGGAGAAAAAGGAGTCGAGGAGGAGAAGAAGAAGAAAAAAAAAAAAAAAAAGGACGAAAAGGATGAGAGAAAGAGGAGGAGGAAAAATATGAAGAGGAGAATGTAGAGAAGGTGAAGGACGTGAAGGAGAAAGAGGAGGATGAGAAAGAGGAGGAGGAAAAAGAAGAGGAGGAGAATGTAGAGAAGGAGAGAGACGTGAAGGAGAAAGAGGAGGATGAGAAAGAGAGGGGGGAGTAAAAGGAAGAGGAGAAAGAGAAGGAGGAAAAAGAGGAGGAGGAAAAAGATGAAGAGGAGAATGTAGAGAAGGAGAGAGACGTGAAGGAGAAAGAGGAGGATGAGAAAGAGAGGGGGGAGTAAAAGGAAGAGGAGAAAGAGAAGGAGGAAAAAGAGGAGGAGGAAAAAGATGAAGAGGAGAATGTAGAGAAGGAGAAGGATGTGAAGGAGAAAGAGGAGGATGAGAAAGAGAGGGAGGAGTAAAAGGAAGAAGAGAAAGAGGAGGAGGAAAGAGGAGATTGAGAAAGAGGAAGAGCAAAATGAGCAAGAGCAGGAGGAGAAAGAAGAGAAGGAGAAAGAGGAAGAAGGAGAAGACGAAAAAGAGAAGAAAGAGGAGGAGGAGGAGACGACTGAGAAGAAAGAAGAGGAGAAAAGGAGTGAGGGAAAAAGACGAAATGGAGGAGAAAGGGGAGGTGGAGAGAGAGGAGGAGAAAGAGTAGGAGGAAAAGAAAGAGGAAAGAGAGGAGAAAGAGGAGTGGTGAAAAAAGGCGAAGAGGAGGAGGAGTAAGAGGAATAGGAGAAGAAGGGGAGGAGTAGGAGGGGGAGGAGGAGGGGAAAGAGGAGGAAGAGAAAGAGGAGGAAGAGAGAGAGGAGAAGGAATAAGAGGAGAAAAAAGACAAAAAGAAGAGAAAGAGGAGAAACAGTAGGAGAGAGAGGAGAAAAAAGAAAAAAAGAGGAGAAAGAGTAGAAACAGAAGCAGGACAAAAAGAGGAGAAAAACGAAAAAAGAGAAGAAAAAACGAAAAAAGAGAAAAAAAAGAGGAGAAAGAGGAGAAGCAGGAGTAGGAGACAGAGGAGAAAAAAGACGAAAAAAGAGGAGAAAGAGGAGAAACAGTAGAAAAAAGAGGAGAAAAAAGACGAAAAAAGAAGAGAAAAAGGAGAAAAAGGAGCCGGGCAAGAAAGAGAAGGAGAAGCAGGAGGAGGAGAAAGGAGGAGGAGGAGAAAGAGGAGGAGGAAAAGGAGTAGAGAGAAAAAGAGACAAAAAGGAGGAGAAAAAATTAGGAGTAGAAAGATGGGGAGGAGAAAGTGGAGGAGGAGAAACAGGAGGCGGAGAAAGAAATGGAGAAGGAGGAAGAGGAGGGGAAAGAGGAGGAGGATAAAGTGGAGGAAGAGAAAAGAGGGTGAGGTGGAAGAGTAAGACAAAGAAGGTGAAGTAAGGAGGTAAAAATCGAAGAAAAAAGAGTGAAAAATGAAAAAAGAAGAAGAAGACGAGGAGAAAGAGGAAGAGAAAGAAGAAAAGGAGGAGAAAAAAGAGGACAAAAAGAAAAGAGAAGAGAGAGATTGAGGAGTAGGAGAAAGAGAAGGAGAAAGAGGAGGAAGAGGGTTCAAAGAAAGAGTATAAAAGTGAATATGGACAAAGAAAAAAATAGAAGAAAAGAAGACAAAAAAGAAGATGAAGAATATGGAAAACGGGGACGACGAGGACAAAGAAGACGCCAATGAGGACGAAGATGACAAAGGAGACAAGGAGGACAAGAAAGACTAAGAAGACGAAGAAGAGGAAAAAAGAATAAGAAGACGAAGGAGGCGAGGAAGAGGAAGACGGGTGGATTGGATCGAAGCGATAAAACTGAAGAAGCAAAAGAAACGATGATAAGTTTCCAGGTCCGCTGGAATGAAGGAGAGGGCACGAGGCTGGAAGATCACCAGATGAACTATGGAATCCAGGTTAGCACAGAATAATGGAGATGAGCAGGAGAGGGAACCAAAGAGAATGAGAGGATATATATATATATATATATATATATATATATATATATATATATATATATATAAATACATACATATATATATATATGTATACATATATATATATATATATATACATATATATATATGTGTGTATATAATGTATATATATATATATATATATATATATATATATATATATATATATATATATATATTATACACATACACTGAATGGTCCCCAGTGCAGATATTAATTTTTTTTTTCAACCACATTAACTTTTTCACTTTAATTCCATGTCATCACGACCGAGACTGACAATGCGCTCGATCGTGATGACATGAAATTAAAGTGAAAAAGTTAATGTGGTTGAAAAAAGATATATATATATATATATATATATATATATATATGTGTGTATATATATATATATATATATATATATATATATATATATATATATATATATATATATATATATATATATATATATATATATATATAGAGAGAGAGAGAGAGAGAGAGAGAGAGAGAGAGAGAGAGAGAGAGACAGACTCAAAAGCGTGAGATCGGGCGTGGAACCAAAAGATCGTGAGAGAGGCATGGACGTTAGACTTAACCATTTTAGTTAATCGGCATACTAGAAATGTAGTTAAGACAAATTAACTCCAAGGAAAACAATAATTTAGAAGTTGGGAGAAAATGTTTTTAGTTAAAGAAGAAATTGAAACCTGAAGAATGGAATTTGAGAAAATAATTTAGAAATGAGACAGAAGCCGATTCATTAGATCGAATTACTAGAAATGTAGTTAGATCTGGTAAATTGGAAGAATTTAGAGAACAAGAGAGAAAATGCAAAGTGAAGAATAAAGAGATAAAGAGAAGGAAGAGATGACGTGGGAGAGAAAAGAGAGAAGGAGAAAACGAAGAGAAAAAGATGTAAAAGAGACACCGAGAGCAAGGATACGAGGTGAGCTAGGAAAAGAGTTGAAAAAGAGGAAGAGATGATATGGGAAAAGAGCGAAGGAGAAAAGAGGAGAAAGAGTAGGAAGAGAGAGAACGAGAGCAAATTGGTGGAGAAGTGGATGTAAGAGCTTTTGGTAGAAAGTTCAAAGTGCTTAGGAGGTGAAAAAAAGTTACAAGTAGAAGAGGAAAAGGAGAATTGAGAAAGAGGAGGAGGAAGGACAGGGAATATTAGGGAGAGAGAGGAGGGGCGTTAGGAGAGAGAAGGAAAGGGAGGAGAGGGAAGAGAAGGGGGAAAGGAAAGAGAAGAGAAGAGTGAGGAGAGAGAAGGGAAGGGAGGGGAGGTGGAGGCTTGGGGAGGAGGAGTGAGGAGTGGGAAGAGGAGGGATGGAGGATAGAAGGGAGAAGTGAGGAGAGAGAAGGAAGGGAGGAGAGGGAGAGAGAAGAAAAGGGAGGAGAGGAGGAGGAGAGGGAAGAGGAGTGGTGGGGGAGAAGGGAGGAGCAAGGAGAGAAGAGAAGGGAGGAGAGGGGGAGGAGAGGGAAGAGGAGGAAGGAGAGGGAAGAGGAGAAAGGAGAAGGAAGGGGAGGGAAAAGGAGAGAAGAGATGAATGAAGAAACAGAAGAAAAGGGAGGAAAGGGGGAGGAGAGGGAAGAGGAGGGAGGAAAGAGAAGAGGATTGAGGATAGAAAAGGAAAGGTAGAAGTGGGGGAGGAGAGTGAAGAGGAGGGAGTGAAGAGAGAGAGGGGAAGGGAGGAGAGTGGAAGCAGAGGTAAGAGGAGGGAAGAGAGAGAAGAGGAGAGAGGAGAGAAGAGGTAGGAGGAGTTAGAAAAGGGAAGAGAAAGGAGGTGGGAGAGGGGAAGAAGGGAAGAGAGAGGGAGGAGGGAGGAGGAGAGGGAAGGGGAGGGAAGAGAGAGGCGGAGGTGGGAGACTGGAGGAGGGAATAGGAGGGGGATTTCTGAAAAGGAAAGAGATATGAAAAGTGGAAGAGGTCAGAGAGAGAGAAAGAGGTGGATGAGGGTAAGAGGGAGGAGAAGAGAAGTGGACAGAGAGGGAAGGAAGTACGAGAGGGGAGGAGGGAGGAAGAGAGGAAGAAGGGAAGAGGGAGGAGAGGGCTAGGAGGTAAAAACAAGGGACAACTTCAGGTGAGGAGGAAGAGGAGGAGAGGGAGGAGGAGGAGGAGGAGGAGGAGGAAGAAGAAGAGGAGGAGGAGGAGGAGGAGGAGGAGGAGGAGGAGGAGGAGGAGGAGGAGGGGAGGAGGATGTGGAGTGAAAGATTATCCACACAGGGTGAAGGGGAGAGTAGGGGATAGGAGGTGGCAACGGGGAAGGTAGTGGAGGGTGGAATGTGGATGGTGGTGGAAGATGGACATTGGTAGTAGAACGTGGACAGTAGTGGATGAAAGATGGAGGGTGGGGCCTTTGAAGGTGGAGGACGTAGGATGGAAGACATTAGAAACAGGAGGAAATAAGAGGGACCTCAAAGTGAGATGAGGACAACATGAAGGAAGGAAGGAAGGAAGAAAGAAAGAAAGAAAGAAAGAAAGAAAGAACGAAAGAAAGAAAGAAAGAAAGAAAGAAAGAAGGAAAAATGAATGGAAGAAAGAAAGAAAAAAAGAAAGAAAGGAAAAAAGAAAGAAAGAATGAAATAAACAAACAAAAAGGAAAGAAAGAAGGAAAGAATGAAGGGAAGAAAGAAAGAACGCAAGAAAGAAATAACGAAAGAGAAAGAAAGAAAGAAAGAAAGAAAGAAAGAAAGAAAGAAAAAAGGAAAGAAAGAAGGAAAAATGAATGGAAGAAAGAAAGAAAGAAAGAAAGAAACAAAAAGGAAAGAAAGAAGGAAAGAATGAATGGGAGAAAGAAGGAAAGAACGAAAGAAATAAAGAACGAAAGAGAAAGCAAGCAAGAAAGAAAGCAAGAAAGAAAGAAAGAAAGAAAGGAAGAAAGGAAAGAAAGGAAAGAAAGAAAGAAAGAAAGAAAGAAAGAAAGAAAGAAAGAAAGAAAGAAAGAAAGACAGAAAGAAAGGAAGAAAGGAAAGAGAGAAAGAAAAAAGAAAGAAATGAAGAAAGAAAGAAAGAAAGAAAGAAAGAAAATAAGAAAGAAAGAAAGAAAGAAAGTAAGAAAGAGAAAAAAAGAAAAAATGAATGGAAGAAAGAAAAGAAAGAAAGAAAGAATGAATGGAAGAAAGAAAAGTTGAAAGAAAGAAGAAAGAAAAAGAAAGAAAAAAAGAAAAGAAAAACGAAAGAAAGAATAAATGGAAGAAAGAAAGAAAGAAAGAAAGAAAAAGAAAGAAAGAAAGAAAGAAAAAGAAAGAAAGAAAGAAAGAAAGAAGTGATAAAACGGAGTGAGGACGGCTCAAGCAAAGAAGAAGTGAGAAGGAAGGGCGGATCAAGCTAAATAGGAGATCTAAGAGATGGCAACAAGAGTCTGTGGAAGGAATTGCAAGAAGACTTGAAGAAACAAGAAAAAATGAAAAGAAAAAAGTGGAGAACGGAACTGACACAGACAAAGAGAATGTGAAAAAAGGGAGAAAAGAAAATAGGACGGGGACGGAGAAGAAGAGGAGGAGGAGGAGGAAGAGGAGGAGGAGGAGGAAGAGGAGTAGGAGGAGGAGGAGGAGGAGGAGGAGGAGAGCGATCTGTTAGTTGTTATAGACTACGTTTCACCAGCGATTCTATTTTTCAACATAATCTTGCGCCACTGTCTTGGGTTGTCTTAAATTCTATATATCTGAGGAGGAGGAAGGTGAGGAGGAGGAGGAGAAGAAGGAGAAGGACGAGGTGGAGGAGGACGAGAAGGAGGAAAAGGAGGCACAGAGAAGAGGTAGAAAAGGAGGCGTGGGAAAGTGGGAATTATAAAATGTTTTACGGGATTTATATTTAACGAAGTGAGAGGAAAGATTTGGCGGAGTCGAAAGAGGAGAATTAAGAGATCTGGAGGGAGCGGGTCCGGACGAGAGGCGGAAGGACGTAAACAATGGCAAAATGAGGAAGATTTGAAAAGAAAAGCCAAGAATTCAAGGAAAAGGAACCAACGCGAGGCGGAACAGTAAATAATGAAAAATAGACGCAGCATAAACAAACACTATACAGATATAAATATATTTATAGATATATATATATATATATATGTATATATATATATATATATATATATATATATATATACATATATATATGTATATATATACATATGTATATATATATATATATATATATATATATGTATATATATATATATATATATATATATATATACGTATATATATATGTATATATATATATATATATATATATATATATAGATAGATAGATAGATAAATGTAGATTTGAATATAGGTAACAATGTGAATATATGGATATAGATACAAATGTAACAAACTATAAATTTTTACAAACAAATACTAACATGAATAATAGCAGGGAAGATATATAGATATAGATATAAATATAAATATAAATATATAAATATAAGTATAGATATAAATATAAATATAAATATAAATATGAATATATATATATAAATATAAATATAAATATGAATATAAATATAAATATAAATATAAATATAAATAAAAATGAAAATATAAATATAAATATAAATATAAATATAAATATAAATATAAATACAAATATAAATATAAATATAAATATAAATATAAATATAAATATAAATATAGATATAAATATAAATATAAATATAAAAATAAATATAAATATAAATATAAATATAAATATAAATATAAATATAAATATAAACATAAACATAAATATAAATATGAATATAAATACAAATATAAATATAAATATAAATATAAATATAAATATAAATATAAATATAAATATAAATGTAAATATAAATATAAATATAAATATAAATAATAAATATAAATATAAATATAAATATAAATATAAACATAAATATTAATATAAATATAAATATATAGATAAATATAAACAAATATATATGAATATAAATATAAATATAAATATACATATAAATATAAATACAGATATAGATATAAATATAAGTATAAATATAGATATAAATATGAATATAGATATAAATATAAATATAAATATAAATATAAATATAAATATAAATATAAATATAAATATAAATATAAATATAAATATAAATATAAATATAAATATAAATATAAATATAAATATAAATATAAATATAAATATACATATACATATACATATATATACATATACATATAAATATACATATACATATAAATATAAATATAAATATAAATATAAATATAAATATGAATATGAATATAAATATAAGTATAAATATATATATAAATGTATATATAGATATAGATATAAATATAAATATAGATATAAATATAAATATGAATATAAATATAAATATAAATATAGATATAAATATAAATATAAATATAAATATAAATATAAATATAAGTATAAATATATATATAAATGTAAATATAAATATAAAATATAAATATAAATATAAATATAAATATAAATATAAATATAAATATAAATAAAATATAAATATAAATATACAAATAAATACAAATACAAATAAAAATATAAATATAGATATGAATATAAATATAAATATAAATATAAATATAAATATAAATATAAATATAAATATAAATATAAATGTAGATATAAATATAAATATAAATATAAATATAAATATAAATATAAATATAAATATAAATGTAAATATAAATATAAATATAAATATGAATATAAATATAAATATAAATATAAATATAAATGTAAATATATAAATATAAATATAAATATAAATATAAATATAAATATAAATATAAATATAAATATAAATATGAATATAATATAAATATGAATATAAATATAAATATAAATATAGACATAGATATAAATATAAATATAAATATAAATATAATATAAATATAAATATAAATATAAATATAGATATAAATATAAATATGAATATAAATATAAATATAAATATAAATAAAAATATAAATATAAATATAAACATAAATATAAATATAAATATGAATATAGATATATATATAAATATAAATAGAAATAGAAATAGAAATAGAAATAGAAATAGAAATAGAAATAGAAATATGATTATAAATATAGATATGAATATAAATATAAATATAGATATAAATATGAATATAAATATAAATATAATTATAAATATAGATATATAGATAAATATAAATATAAATATAAATATAATATAGAAATAATACAAATATAGATATAAATATAAATAGAGTATAAATATAAATATAAATATAAATATAAATATAAATATAAATATAAATATAAATATAAATATAAATATAAATATAAATATAAATATAAATATAAATATAAATATAAATATAAATATAAATATAAATATAAATATAAATATAAATATAAATATAAATATAAATATAAATATAAATATAAATATAAATATAAATATAAATATAAATATGAATATGAATATGAATATAATTATAAATATGAATATGAATATGAATATAATTATAAATATGAATAAAAAAATAGATATAGCTATAAATGTTGCTTTATTTTCACTTCTAACGGTCCTTGGTTCCTCTCCTAGATCTCTCTGCGTTGTATTAGTATGGTAGTATAGTAAAGTTTATATACAGGAAAAGAGCAACTCATAATTTTACCATTGTTAACTTAGAATTGATATACAGTATGGTTGTAGCTTAATCTATATGCTTATTTTCTAATTGTCATATTTACATTTGAATTCATGCATTTTTCCAGCTTAGGACATATCATTTTCTAAGCTATCCCAAGTACTCGTTGTTATGCATCTGCATAAAAAACAGTAGTTTTTCACCTGTGTATGTGAGTGTGTGTGTATGTGTGCGCGTGCGCACGTGCGTGCGTGTGTGTGTATGTGTCTGTGTGTGTGTGTCTGGGTGTGTATGCGTGTGTGTGTGTGTGTGTGTGTGTGTGTGTGTGTGTGTGTGTGCGTGTGTGTGTGCGTGCGTGCGTGCGTGCGTGCGTGCGTGTGTGTGGGGGGGGCGTGTGTGGGGGAGTGGGCGGGTGGATGCGTGTGTGTGTGTGTTTGTGTGTGTGTGAGAGACAATAGTCTCATGGAGGGGAGCGGTAACGAGGCTGGAATACATTATGATATGAAGGAGAATGAAAAGGGAGAGAAATATAAATTGTTAATTACTAGCAGCTGAAGGTAATATGTGGAAGAGGAAGAGAAAGGGAAGACCCAATGGAGGAGGAAGAGGAGGAGGAGGAGGAGGAGGGAAGAGAGGAAAGTGAGAGGTTGAAAGAGAAAGAGAATGTAAAACGAGAACCTTAGAAACATGTAAGTAAAAAAAAAAAAAAAAAAGAGAACTCTTGAAAGAGGAAAGAGAGGAACGCAAAGGAGAAAAGAGGAAAGCCGAAAGGAAAAAGAAGGGAAAGAGAAATAGAGACTGGTTCTAGGAAAGTCTAAGTTAACGAACGTAAGGGAAAGTAATTAGCAAAGAAGGAGAGGAAAAAAGTATTAAGGGAGAAAGACGGAAGCAACTAAAGAAGGTAGAAAAAACTCCGGAACGTTCGAAGGAAGAACAAGATGCCGGAATAACAACATAAAAACTTAAGACCATAATGATAGGGGAGACTGCAAGAGACCATAAGGCCTACCTGTCATTCCTATCCATAAGATTAACTAATCTTCTCGTAGAGCAACCAATAGTTTCGGTGCTCAGTACATGGTTACTAAGCCAATTCCATTCAATAACCGCTCAATAAATGGTTACTTTGTCCATTCTATTCATTAACCGCTTAGTTGGCAAAGCAGTTCTTCCCTATTTCCTTTTTAAACCTAAATTCGCCCTATTTAATTCCATTACTACGAGTACTGCCCCACTATCTTAATATGATGACCTTGACTACATCACCCTTAGTAAAAAAAAAAAAAAAAAAAAGGAAAGGTACAGGATAGTTTGAAGAAGTATCATTATCCAGGCTGGATCAGAAGCTATATTGCCCAAGGGTGGCATGGATACTTGATTCCAGAAGTTTCTTTTCTTGTTACAAGTCGGCAGGTTCTCATTGTTGGCATTCAGACAGTAGAGAATAATAAAAGGCAAGAAAGATGAAAGATTGATACTCTCCTACCATACAATAGAAAAGGAAAGATGATATAAGTTTCATCTGATTTCAGTATCAAAACCTAAATATTTTCATAACTCCTTTAGCATCTTATCTTTCAAAGAGGGACAATAGGAGGAGGGAGGGAAGAATAGCAAAGATGAAAGCACAATACCTTCCTACCATACTCATGCAATACATACTGAAAGATATGATGATATATCAGTAAGATATCAAACTCTAAATCCTTTGTTATCTTGTATAGTTTCTAAGATTATTTCTTTTGTATTTTTGTTTTGAAGGGAAGGAAAAATTAAACCGTGTTTGTCTTCAGTAATGGTATATAATAGAATTTTATTTCCTTAAAGCATTACTCGGTAATCTTAAAGTATCTTTAAACACCCGCTATAGAAAAATTACATTAGTTTGATTCTGGGTATTCGCGTCCATAGGTGGACTTAAAAGATGCATTCTAGTATCTCGCTTTTATTTCCACCGAGGTTTTTAGAAGGAACACAATATCATAACCTTTGGAAGTGAAATATTCTCCTCTGAGACTATAAGCTCTGTTTATCTTCCACCATCTTGAGAACGAAAAGACGAGAGTATAGGGGGAGGGTGGGAGGGTGGAAGGGATCCTTCAGAAAGGTGAGAGAAAGAAAAAGAAATCGTTTGCATAAAAAAGAAAAGACAATGGGAAGATTGAGGGGAGAGGGAGGGGGAGGTGGAGGGGGGAGGGGGAAGGGGAGGGGGGAGAGGGGAGCTGAGAAAGGTGAGAAAAAAAAGAGAGAAAACATTTGAATGGAAGAAAAGAAAAGAGGAAGACGTCATTCAAAGAGTGGCAGGTAGAGGAATAAATATATGTAAACAGCTTAAAAAATTAAGTAAAAATAACACAAATAAGTAAATAAATAGATGGATAAATATATAAGTGAATATATGAATAAAGTAGAATTCATAAATAGATTAAATAAATGCACAAATGAATATAGTAGTTGAATAGACAAGAATAAAAAGAAAAAAAAAGTCAAGAAGGATAAAAATATGTAAACACTCAAAACAGATATAAAAGTGTATCCTACAATTGTTGTGAATAAAGTCTTTGGAGCTAAGAACGGAGGAGAAAAAAGAAAAAAAAAACGAGGAACAAAGATAGGAACAAGAAATACGACGACAGAGGTATAGAAAGGAAGAAGACGTTACAGAACAGGGAAGAATTATGGAAGA
>NC_134783.1:21643659-21648659 GCF_046742065.1 Oratosquilla oratoria | reverse complement strand
GGCCCAGTTAAAATTGTGGAAAGTCTTCGTCCAACACGGTCCCAAAGAAAGCTTACATATGTAGACTTGTTATGACAGTGATATATTTTTGTTTCTTTATCTGTTTACTTATTTCTTGATTTGTATACTAGAAAATGAGAGGGGAAGAAAGAAGGAGTTTGAATGAGTTTGAGATGAAATGTCTGAGAAGTATGATAGGGGTTACTAGGCTAGATAGAGTGAGAAATGAGAAGGTGAGGAGGAAAACGGGTGGAAAGGGAACTGGGAGATAGGATTGATGAAAGGATATTAGGATGGTTTGGACACATGGAAAGAATGAGTGAAGAATGATTAGTAAAAGAAGTGTGGAAGGCAGAGGTGAAAGGAGTGAATATGAGGGGCGTCCTAGGATGAGATGGATGGATGGGGTGAAAAGGGCATTACAAAAGAGAGGAATGTCTGTGGAGGAAGGACGAGAGAGGACAGAAGATAGGGGTGAATGGAGAGGGGTTGTGTATAGATGATGCTGTGATGCATGAGGGGGAGTGGGTGGGGGATGGGGGGTGAGGAAGTATGTATGAGAAAAAAAAAATGACGCAGCCCGAAGGGATTTCTCCCCGTCTTCTCCTTTTTGCATGAGGGAACGGAGAGGGGGGGTCGCCGAATTTATGAAGCGGCCTTGCTGTGGATGTGCTGTGTCTTGCGACACTGCTTCTGACCCAGGGCAGTGGGAAGGATACAGGGATGACCCGTCATCCAGGAGGTGCTAAGATAGGAGGGAGGGAGGAAGGTGGAAGGGAGTGGAATATATAGGAAATGGAATAGGTGGGAGTGGTTTCTATGCCTTTCTTTTTGGCTACCACCCATGTAGGGGGAAAAAGCCTTTGGTATGTGTATGTATGTATTTGTGGATTTATATATCTACTATATATCTTAGCTTTTGTTTGTATATATATACATATACATATATATATATATATACATATATATACATATGTATATATATATATATATGTATATATATACACATGTATATGTATATATATATATATATATATATATATATATATATATATATATATATATAAATAAAAATATATAAACACACACACACACACACACACACACACACACACACACACACACACACACACACACACACACACACACACACACACACACACACACACACACACACACACACACACACACACACACACACACACACACACACACACACACACACATACACACACACACACACACATACACACACACACACATACACACACACACACACACACACACACACACATACATATATATATATATATATGTATATATATATATATATATATATATATATATATATGTATATATATATATATATATGTATATATATATATATATATATATACATACTTATCTATGTATCTTTTTATTCATGTATTCATTTGATTCTGATAATACAAACAAAAACGTGCAAATAGAGGAAAAAAAATCCACGACGGTCAGTGACCAATTTAAAAGAGACTGGAAACCTTCAACATTCTTATGAACTCCTAAATATATTTCCTCAAAAACCCTTCAAAATTCTTATGAACCCCTACATACATTTCCTCAAAAACCCTTCAAAATTCTTATGAACTCCTACATACATTTCCTCCAAACAACTTCAAAAAGGAAAACCAACAGATGAGTCTATTGAAACAAGGAGAGAACCTGATCCAATAAATAAACAAAAATATTTGTCAATTAACTGATAAACAACATAATCAGTTAACAAATAAAGAATTGAAAAAAAAAATCACGGTCGGTAACCAATTTAACCGAGAGTGAAAAAAAAATAAAATAAAAACCTCTTTAGACTTCCTTCAAGACCCTGAGGGCACTTTTCCTCCAAACGTCCTTCAGAGAGCTTCTGGCACCACAGCTCTCTTCGTCTGCAGTCCTCTGAACTCGAAAACCCAAGAGAAATCAGATTCTCGCTCTCCAGCAAGCCCAGGAACCGCCCCGGAAGCCCACGGCCCACCGTCGAAAGAAAATTGGAAAACAAAGATCCTGCCTGAGAAGTAGATGGTTGAGGAGTACAGTCTGTAGTAAAAGAAGGATTGCTTGAGGAAAGTAGAGTGTCTGTGTAGATAACCTCCCCTATGGATTGTGTGACGAGATTCTATATGTAAAGACTCTTCCCCTGAGGATTCGTGATTTTTGCTAACCGGAAGAAAGGAAATTCGAATTGTATAAAAGAAAATCGTTACCATATTTTTTGGTATAAGAATTATGTTTAGAATCGTAAAAGGGTGCTCAATCTCAGGAAAATAAAAAGAATATTATATGCCCCTTCTCTCCCCTCCTTCAGGATTTTTCTTTGTTGTTGTTGATTTTTTCTTTTTATTCTGTTCCTAAAGAAGAAAAAGAAAAATAACAACAACAAAGAAAACCCACAGACTCACGAGGCAGAAGGAAAACCATCCGGGGGTGGAGGATGGGGATGGGGGGAATCATACAATTAAACTCCACATTGGCTCTCCCCCTCCTCCCTCCCCCCTCCCCCTCCCCCTTACCCCTCTAACCCGTCCTTCTCTCCCCCTTTTCTCCCCCTCCACCCCCTCCCTCATCCAGCCTCCCACTCACCCCTGTACCCTGTTCCTCTCTCCCCACTTTTCTCCCCCTCCAGACTCCCCCTATCCCCCACCCACTCCCGCTCCCGATCCCTTTCCACCCCCTTTCCACTCCCCCGCTTCCCGTCTCCCCCTCCCCCCTCCCCCCTCCCTCCTCCTCGTCGGATCTTCGCGGCTATGTCATCTATGCCACAGAAGCTTTTTAAAGACGAAAAATCGGGCGAATGCTCACGAGGTTCGCTCGTTCAGGCCAAGGGCTTCGTGTCGTGTTTGTCTTGCCAGTTACATATCTTGCAATTGCACAAGACCAAAAGAAAACTTACGGTCTTACTCGAAGAATTCGGTAATAGAGGAGGAGGAGGAGGAGAAGAAGAGGAGGGGGGAAAAGGAGGACAGGAAGAGGAAAGAAGGAGAAGAGGGAGAGGAAGGGGAGAGGAAGATGAGAGGAGGAGGAGAGGAGGACTAGTGCAGGAGGACAGAAGGAGGATAGGGAAAAGAAAGGAAGAGGAAAAGAAGACAAGAGAGGAAAGAGGAGGAGAGTATAGGAAGAGGAGAGGAAGAGGAGAGGAAGAAGAAGAGGAGAGAAAGAGGAGGAGAGGAGGGAAAGAGGAAATGAAGAGAAGAGGGAGAGGATAGGGATAGGGGAGGAAGAGGAGAGGAAGAGAAGAGGAAGTAGAGATGAAAAGAGAGGAAAGGAGAGGAAGAGAAGAGGATGAGGAGAGGAGGAGCAGAAGAAGGGAGGAAGAGGAGAGGTGGAGAAGAGGGATAGGAAAGGAAGAGGAGAGAGGAAAGAGAGGGATAGGAGAGGAATAAGAGAGTAAGAGGAGAGTAAGAGGAGAGGAACTGAGAGGAATAGAAGAGGAAAAGTAGATGAACTTAGAGTAATAGATGGGGCAAAGTAGAGGAAGAGGAAAGGATGAGGAGAGGAATAAAGGAGGAAAATGAGAGGAAAAGAGGAAAGAGGAGGAAGAGAGAGGATGGAAAAATGGAAATAAAAGGAAAGAGAAAGGAGAGGAATTATTAGAAAAATAATCCTGAGTAAAGAAGAAATAACAAAAAAGAAAAACAAGAAAAACGAAAGAGCAAGAAAAGAACAAATTAATAGTAAAGGAGTACAGAAGAAGCAAAAAAAAAAAAAAAAAAACGAAAAGTGAAAAAGCGAAAAAAAAGCAAATGTAATATGAAAAATAAAAAAAGAGTAAAAATAAAGAGCGGAATCGGGCATGAACCATGAAAGAGAAATATGCACAGGATGCAGGAAGCCATTATAGTGAGACCTGCCCGATAACAACAGAAAGTCCGACAAAGATTCTCTACGGAGACTTTAAGTAGCTCATGGATATTGGATTAAGTAACCTCCACCCACTTCATGTATATATATATATATATATATATATATAAATATATATATATATGTATATATAATAATATATAATATATATATATGTATATATATCATACAATCTCCATGACCGTCGCGCAGAGGATTCGAACCACTGCCTATAGACCCAAGAGAGTCCACAGCACCCGCCTTTGACCACTCGACCACAGACGATCTAAAAGTGTACGAACTCGTAATCTATCTGATTACCGAGATTGGGGAGGGTGCTAACTGCCCCCATATAAACCCCTTTTTACCATACACCTAATCGCACCAGTGGGAATGGTAAGGACTAGAACGAATCCCCCTCACGCTTCTCGTCATCGTAACTATGTGAATAATTCGCTAGTGGGCAGCGACATCAATCATACAATCTCCATGACCGTCGCGCAGAGGATTCGAACCACTGCCTATAGACCCAAGAGAGTCTACAGCACCCTCCTTTGACCACTCGACCACAGACGATCTAAAAGTGTACGAACTCGTAATATATCTGATTACCGAGATTGGGGAGGGTGCTAACTGCCCCCCCCCATATAAACCCCTTTTTACCATACACCTAATCGCACCAGTGGGAATGGTAAGGACTAGAACGAATCCCCCTCACGCTTCTCGTCATCGTAACTATGTGAATAATTCGCTAGTGGACAGCGACATCAATCATACAATCTCCATGACCGTCGCGCAGAGGATTCGAACCACTGCCTATAGACCCAAGAGAGTCCACAGCACCCGCCTTTGACCACTCGACCACAGACGATCTAAAAGTGTACGAACTCGTAATCTATCTGATTACCGAGATTGGGGAGGGTGCTAACTGCCCCCATATAAACCCCTTTTTACCATACACCTAATCGCACCAGTGGGAATGGTAAGGACTAGAACGAATCCCCCTCACGAGTAGCGTTAGGGGGATTCGTTCTAGTCCTTACCATTCCCACTGGTGCGATTAGGTGTATGGTAAAAAAGGGGTTTATATGGGGGGCAGTTAGCACCCTCCCCAATCTCGGTAATCA